>NW_010255775.1:2115-20816 GCF_000690775.1 Eurypyga helias | reverse complement strand
TTCTATGATTCTATGATTTTATAGAAATTATTTTAATGATATCAGATTTGACCTCATAATATTCTCCTGACCTGAGATTCCACATATACTAGTTCTTAACTGTTTTGTAGCCCAGTCAAGGTGGTTAACTGTTACCTATGTGAGGTGAAAGAAATCTTTCAAATAAATTTTTTAAAACTTATGCAGCATTTTGAGAACAATTTTTCTGTGGGGGCTGCTGTTATATCTGCAAATCCTGCAGCATGAAGTTATTTCACGCTATGGCAAATTTGGCTAGCAAATTCTGATGTGGATATTCCATTGCTAGTAAAAATAGTGAGGAAAATTCTGTACACATTAACAGTGATGAAAGTACTTATTTTCTTCAAGTAACATTTTACAAGCTTATCACCTGACATAGAAGATAACATAGCTTTTGGTGATAGAAAAGCACCAATTTCTACCTTTCACTTCTCTGAGGCATTTTCAGTCCTGTGTTTTAATTCTTCTTCACCATTACAGTATCCATTGGGAGACATTTGATTTGGGTCAGCATGTAGCCAAATCTATTTTTATTTGAATTACCTTTTGAACAGCATAAGGCACTGCCTGCATTTTTCTGAAAATGATCCCTTATGAATAGAAGCACAGTGAAAACAGTTGGATTCAGTGACAGTTACAGATCCTTACTTGGCACACAAGTCATGATCAGTCCTGTAGGTGTGTAAATACTGCCAAATGACCAGTGTCCAGAATGCAGAGAAAGATAACTCTGGATAATGTCCCCAGTTATTTAATATTGATAGGTAAGAAATAGGCATGTAGGGTTCTCATCTTCCTCTACCACTGTTAGGCCCTGGGAAAATTTCTATGAGAACAATGCACAATACTTAACTTTTTTTGGCTTACTGGGAGGTAATATTGCAAAGAAAAAAGTGTCTGCAGAATAATGAGAAGAGCTTAAGATTGAAAATCATACGTATGTTTCACTGCCTTTCTTTCTCAATGGAAAACTGGATGGTGTAGTATTTAATATTCAGGCTAATTTACCACATCAAATAAGTTTACTGATTTATATCCAAGACATTCTGGTTTTCCTATTTTGCTTGATGTGGCTCAAGACAAAGATACTTGAATTGTTCTGTGTACACCTCTCCACCCAATTCTTCTGCTGGGCACTTAGTGGTCGGAAGGTGAAATACTTTTAGTCAGGAGGGAAATAAACTTCCATCTCCCATGCATTGGAAAAGTACACTGAGTACTGAATGGTTCAGAGACTCCCAGGGAAATAAAGCAAGGTAAAATACTAGTTTCTAAATAGTCACAAAATTTACTAAGCTGAAAAGGAACCATTTCAGAAGAGACTTCAGTCTTAATAAGGACCCCTCAGACTTGGATCTTCTATACAGGGGTCTGAATGATGAGTCCTCTTCAAGAGTTAGGTCCATCTTTCTTCAGATAGAGATAAGAGACTTCATTCCAGTAGCTCAGAGGTTAGATCTACCATGCAGTAGAGCAGAGACCCATTTGCAAATCCCTGCCTGAACATCAGGGCTGAGTACATCCTGTCTGCTACAGAACTCAGGGAAGGACTGAGACAAGCAAGAACCTAAGGTTAATTAAACTACTAATCCAACGAGCACAGAGCACACAGGTGGAGGCCTCAGGTAAGACTTGCCAGGGTACTTGAGGTACATAGATACACCCAGAGCCCTGACATTAAAATTTCTGCAGATGTCATGATATTTGAATATAAAATCCAAATAACTAAAAATGTCAAGTAGGCTACTAAGACCCTTTGTTAATCTCCAGCTCTTTGGGATGAAGCTATATATTCTAAAGGAAAAATTAAAAAAAAAAAATCAGCACTAATGGCAATGAAGGCATTTAAAGGGTGGCAGGTTTCAGCTGCTGAAACCTGTGAAAAAAGGTTTGCCATTAGAACAGACACCACTGTCAGGAAGACTGAGTTATAATGTTTTGACAGCAGGCACGGGCAGAGAGTTGAATTAGTTTGATAATTAGATCTTTCCTGGAAGGAGTGCTATATTGCAAGGACTGAGACAGATAAACCATGAACTTCCCTATTCCAAGTTTCTCAGCTGATCTAAGATCCACAACAAAAGACATGTATACATCTTCATCACAAGATCATTATTTACATGTGGGAATTTGAGAAAAATATTTCAATGGGCAGTCAAAATGATGGAAAGATTTTTTATTGTCAATTATGAAGCTACCTTCTTTAACATGTATGCAACAATAGTGCAATCTTTAGGTAGCATACAACACAAAACAAGCTTTCTTTTGCATTTTTTAAACTTGTCAGGAAGACTCAGTGACTTAACAGCAAAACATCCTGGTGTTAGGCCTATAATAGTGTAAGTGAGTCTTTATAAACATTTTCTCAAAATCTATGTTGCCAGCAGGACCAAGTACACCTTTGATTACAAAAAGCGGAAAGCTAGGCCTACAGTCTTTGGAAATCTTTCCATTCTTTCCCTCAATTACTAGCCTTGAGACTGGGCTTTTCTTTTTCTTCAAATCTATCTTTATTTACACTACTACTAAACCCAGAAGTCTGGCATAGCATACCACATACTGCAAGAAGGTACATATTTTTATTTTGAATGTCCCAAAGGAAAAAAAAAAACCACAACTTGGAATTAAGAAAGTAGAGGCAATACTTCATGACTCTTTCCACAATGTTTTGACATCTCTTCTTCTTTTAGTCTATTTACAGATTATCTGCCACTGATCTAAGTTATTAAAAACCCCAAATCCTTCTTTTTTGCTGCATTTCTGGGATTATAGTAAAAATAAATAGTAACAGGAATCCCTATTACAAATGTTTGAGTTTTACTAACTAGCTTACATAGAGATGGCCAAAGAGTCAGAAAATATATTTGCTGAATACAATGGATGATGCACTTTAAAGTGTTCTGTAACTTAGCATGTATCAATAATATTTGACTACCTACTCTCTGGAGATTTTTTAATATGAATACAGGAAAACAAGTAGACTGTGTTTCTTAAATAAATTGCGGGAAATAAATTTAAATTTATGATTTTACTTAGTTGCCAAAATCTAGACTTATGCCTATAATGATATTTTAATGTACTCATCTCAGAAGACGTAGAACCATTCTTTTATTTTAATGACTGTTCTTGTTTCAGACTGAAAAAGTACACTTAAGCCTGAAATGTCCTTTCTTTTCCATTAATATGTAGAAGATACTGCCTCTCCCTAGAAATTTTGAGAAACTTAAAGTCCACTGGATGTAAAGAGCTGGATCAGTGAGATTTAGTGCAAGATTAAGCCACTTCTGAAATGGAAAACAGTCAAAAGAAAGATTGGAGGCAATCATCAATTTCCTGAAAGGTTTCTCATCTCATTCTGTGTAGGGTGGGAGAAGCTAGTTCTTGCCAGTATCCTTCCAAAACTCTAAACACTGACCACAGTTACAGAAATGGACAAAAACGTAGTAGATTGGATTCCCATCAGTCTTTTACCTATCCTAATCCTTCATACATTTTTTTTTTTTAGATAGCACTTACAAGCTCCTTACATAAACATGGTGAGGAGGTTTTGTTTTTTTTTTTTGAAATGGCTATGCCACTGACTTTTTCTTTTACAGAGAAACTCCATTCGAAGTGTAATAATATTTTCTCCATTTGGGCGAGGAAGTAAAGTTGAGTCACCACTGACTGCGGTGAGCTCGTGATCTCATCTATAAGGGAACAAGCATTTTACCTGTTTCAAACAGTACTGGAAAGCACTCTTTCAGAGCATATACAGAACATCATAAAATGTGTTTCCAGGTAAAAAAACACCAAGAATTTTTTAATTTCAACAATTTTTTTTTTGGTCTTATTTTAGAATGCATGAAATGAAGCTATCTTCTTGTAAAAAAGTTTTGGTAATAATAAATTTATATTTCTTCATTCCAATAAAATTCATAAATGAGATATTTTATGTTGCAAATTAATCAGAAATGAAAAACCTAAACAATACCCTTCTAGTGTCAAAAATATTATCTTAAATAAAACAGCTTTTTTTAATGGAAAGCTGCTTTTTTTGCAGATTGATATAACTCTGCCTTTCGTGCTTCTGTACAAGGCCACACACAGTTTAATGCTAATCATACACTTATCACTGGAAAGAAAATAATAAATACATGAAGACATTCTTTAAAGCATCCTGTGAAGTGGGATTGAAGAAGTTAAGCTTTTAAATCTTTTCAAACAATAACATTTTAGTCACTGTATAAAACTGAGGCAAGCAATATTTAGTGTTCACTTAACCTAATTTTTAGCCTTTTAAATTTTAAAGACGTACCACATTTTTTGAAGACATATGCCTGGAAGAAAATATAGGACTTCACCATGACTGATTGCTGAAGGCTTGGTTGTTTAACCTTAACACTTTACTCATGCTCAGTTTGTACATGGATTATATAATTTGGAAAAGGACTCTGTGGTGAAAGATCCTACATAAAAGTTCTGTGTTTCTTTTTATTATCACTTTAACCCTAAACAATGTAGTAATTAAATTACAAATGTTTTTTATTTGTAGTATTTTGACTCAGTTGATTAAACAATTAGAAAGCATATGTGCAAATATGAAATACATCTTCCTTTATTTCACAGGACAATGCAAAAGTTGAAATGACTCAAGCTGTACTTCACAAATCATCAAGAGTGACAACTCCATCACTGACTTCTGGATAGAAGTGTGATTTCAAAATATGTTGTAATGACTCTATTTAGGTAGAGGAATTAGTTAACAAGAAATTGAATTGTCAGTTAAAGAACAATAGGTAGGGTTTTATCTTACTGTTATAATTCCATTAAAAAAAAATCTATTGTTTCTATTGTCAATTAATCAATAAAAAATGTGAATATGTAGCACTTGTGTGTCTTTCTGTCACCTTTACAATAGACTAAGTCTTTCATTTACAATCATGATTATATTAGAAGTTTTTCTTCCATGGAGAATATTAAAAAGTTAGTGGCTCTAAGTAAAGTATTTATGACGTATGTATGACAAGATGGAAATAACAACTAATATCAGAATAAGATAGAAATGTAAACTGTTATTCCATTAAATCTGTGATTAAAAATAAGAGGACATATAAAGCTCTCTTGTACTCACTTCATTCAAATAAGCTTGAGGTGAGTGGGAGGGAGGTGAGGGAAAAGCTCCCTATCTCACCTAACCATAACTGAGGGAGACAAACACTAATAGAGAGACGGAGAGTTACTTCTAGATGCCAATTCACTCATATTCTAGCTGAACGGCTGTCTAAAAGCACATGGAGTTGAGTGAAGCATTGAGAAGTTTAGAAGAGATATTTAACTTCAAGGCAGCTGAAATTTAGTAATATGTATTTGGTCTTATACAATGATATTATTATTTGTCCTGAAACTATTTGCATTAGCTTTCTTTGAATTAATTACAGGATGATGCTGGAGTGTTATAAAGCAAACACTGAACAACATAGAAAATAGGACATTTGTATTCACTTAAGAATAATACTTGTGCTTAACATATATTTATTTCCTTCCTTGGGTTTGCTTTCCCTTTTGCTGACTTTTCATGCCCTTTGCAGCTGATAAATTGGAATGCTGAGACATAGCAAAAAAGTTCAGAGAATATACCCGAGAAGAGTATATTTTCATGAACAAAGAATTGCTCATGAGAATTTTCATGGTAATTCTGTGTCACAACAAACTAATAAAATAAACATTACTATTTTGCTGTCCATAATCAGACATAAAAGAGACTCCAATCCCATAAGAACACTGCCACAGTAGAAAAGGATGTTGTAAATTATTTGACTAAACCAGCTGCCAGTCTAAGTACCTCTAAGGATTCAGAGATTTTTCTTTTTTCCTAGTCAACAGCCATTACTAAGCATTTTTCACAGAAAAGCAGGCTACTTTTAAAATAAGCAAATAATTCCCACATAAAGAGCTTGTTGGTATAGCAAATTGTACATCCAGTGAAATGTCGTGTAATGGCACCATGGGTACATGTACTAAGCAATCTTATGTAAGGAGTCTAGACTCTCTAGTGGCACTCAGGAGACTGAGAAGCCATTTTAAACAGGAATTAAAGGAACTCCGCCACCCTGAGAATGCATTGTATCCATTTGGTATGAATCCTTGCTTATTTTGAAGATTTACAGCATAAATCCATACAAAAAAATGTGACACAGCTGCAGAACATAACAATCATTCTGTCCATAAACACACTCATACATTTGATTTCTTTTCTCCTGGCATTATCTTTTAAAATTGTAGTAAATTCTTTTTAGATTCCCATGAAACTTTGAGTTATTAGATGGTTTTATGAAAGGGGGTGAAGATTTTTTTTTTTTTTGCTTCTTTTTTAAGGATGTACTTAACAAGCCAACAACATCAAATGAAACATACCCAGAGAACATCTTTTTGGACTAAAATCACTGTAAAGTTTTAATCTAAAGCAAATAAATTATTTGGCTCTTCAACAAAGAGAATTGGTTTCAGCTGACTTTAAACACAAATAAAGTTGTAATATTCTCATATAAACCCACAAATATAGTTACTTTAAAAAAAAAAGCTCTCAAGCTAAGGGTAGTTCAACTCAAAAAGCACATACCAATTTCTGAAAGTTTGGAATTCCAGCTCAACTCTTATAAAAGATTCATGAATAAAAATAAAAGGAGCTTCCTCTACTTAATTAACAATGACAGAAATTGTAAAACTGTCCTGGGTAAAATACAAGTACCACGCTGTCACTTAGAATCATAGTTTTGAGTAAAAGGAGACATAGAATTATTTCAGTAACTAATTCAGAATTAAAAGCATGGATTCATAAGTCAGACAAGGGTATCCCACAGATATGAATTTTCAATAGTATAAACCCACACTTTCTTTTCTCTTTCACATTCCACTGAACTTGAGTCTAGTTTGTACAGCAATTAGCTTTTAGAGGAACTGCAGGGAGAACAAAGAGTTAACAGTTTGGAATGCAGGAAAGAGTCTTACTCAATTTTTATTTCTATATTTCCAAGTAGCACACTGGTTGATTGAGAGAAATTTTTAACAAAGAGTGAACTGTATCTTTAAATACTTTGTTTGTGGAGAGACACCACTCAGAGCCACTGTTTAAAGAATGTAACAGCTCATTGCATACATTTACACGGTCTTGCTGATAGCAAATTAGTGCTGGAATTATACTGCTACTGTGTTCTCAAGTGACTGATTCTACTAAACATTTGATTGTGGAAGTTTAAAATCATCCCACTGGAGATCAATGACTTTGACATGACCATAGTTAACACCGTATGGAGATAATTTATTATGAACTTCATAATACTTGAACAGACATCATGACCCAAGAAACACAGTTGAATAGAATTGCTTTTATTTTTCTTCTAGAGTGACAATTTAGTTGTGCAGTGTGTTGTCATCAGATGAGATTAATTACCGTAATGACATGTTTTTCATTAAGAATATTGTTAAAAATTATTTGAATATGGACCAGGAGTAATGAGTTTTTGAGTCATGATATAAACATTGAAAAATGGTAAACAACTCACCTGAAAGGTAGATTTTACATGATTACTGTTTGTCTGGAGAAGTGAAGTACCAAAATAAGGATGATACCATAGGCAACTTTGCAGCAAAGGTATATCTACACAAATGCTTCACAATTTAATATGAAAAATTGTCCTATTTCTGAAATTAGAGTCTGATTAAGTTAGATAAATTGATCAGTTAAAAACAAACCATTTATGAGAAAAAACTACATAAGTGATGTGTGGCTTTTTAGTATTAAAGAAGACAGGTTATGTTCGAGATCCACATTTAGTTTTATCTAGAAGACTAATTAAATTGTGAATTTTGGGTTGGGTGTGACAGCAGCAAAATCATCTGACGTGTAAGCAAAAGCCTCTAACTTCAGAAGTATTGCAAATCAGCTGCTATACTTATTTGTCTTGTCCTCTACATAGTCCACATATTGCAAGACTAGATGCCCCAATATGACTTTACCCCTAGCAAGAAAATAAACTTCTGCAGCTAAGGGTCATTTCTGGTTCAGCCCATAGAGTCTCAGTTTGGGAATTAGGGTAGGACCACCACTGTGATACCTTTGTGTGCTACCAAACTGAAAATAGGTTGTAGATTAATGAATATAAGAACTACCATTGTTTCCAGGGCTTTGAAATAAACTAGAGAAAACTGGGAACTGCTGTCTTATGGTGGAGGCAGTCTGAAAGATGGGATTCAGAGGAATGCTAAGGCTGAAGTTTTCTTTTGTCATTAAGTAATTATTATAGAGTTGGATTCTTCCCTCACTAGGAAGATATATTTTCGCACTGAAGCTCATGGGTTTTTTGCACTGTATCAGCCTAGAGAAAGCACTGCTTCCTTTCAGGGTTTTCTTTTGTCCTTTGGCCAAGGATTGTGTTGTCCTTCTGTAAAAACCTAATTTATTTCAAATCCTCTGGGAAAGATTTCTTTTCCTTTTTTCTAATGTGTTTTAGGTCTTGAGTCATATTGTTGCCCCAGCCTCTGTCATGACTTCTGAGGCTGTTGCCAAAAGTTCACAGACTTTAGGCTGTTTTGCTGCATTTTGGTGCCACAAAAGGGCAGCTTGATTCAGTGAGGGCATAGAGAAAGAAGAAGCAAAAATTAATGCCGCGAGTAGAAAAGACTTGAAAAGAGGGATTAAATCAGTGCCAAATCATTGACGATGTCATTGCACTATGAGGACAGCAATGGTGGAGGATGCCCATGGGCCAGGCAGGGTGGACCGAGTCCCCTGACTGGCCAGAGGGGTGCTGCCCTGCCTGCCCTCATCCGGGGACATTGATACAAGATTATTTTGTAACATAGATCTGAGAAACGTATTTATCTAAAAAGAAACTGAAACAACTGGAAATGTTTTCAAAGGATCTACTCAGGTTCGAAGTCAAAGAGTTTGACAGTAAGAGTAGGACTCATCTCAAAATTCCAGTCTCTAAAAGGGTTTTGTGTAAAATTTAAGGTCACCTGCATTCCCTGCGTAGACCCTGATATGGGAAAGAAATCTTGTAAAGATACTTTATTCTTTTGGTTTATTGTCCTATAACAAGGATTTCTCTCTAGTTTGTCAACCTTAAGAGGTTGTCTTTTGCTATAGAAGGAACTTAGCCAGCTTAGGTGACTCCAAACTCTCAGGTAGCTCAAGAGGTGTAAGATAAATTCCCTTTCTCAGGATAGGACTGTCCAGAAATTGATCCATTCTCAGCCTACCACGGTTGGACTCTCTTGGTATTAGTGCAGCTCTGCTCTTCTCCAAGCATCTGAACTAAAACGTATAGTTTACTAAAGACATAAGCTAACTCTCTGTCACCCCAAACGCTTTTCCTATTTTGCTTCACTGATTAAAAAGATATCTTACCTGGAACATATTCTTCAACTAATAATAAAAATCTGACACCTTCTTAAAAAAGGTATCAGCAACATATGAACAAAGAGCTGTATGGGATCCTAAGTCCCTTTCTGACATAAGGAATTATAATCAACCCCAATTTTGAAAGCAGTTAGGTTCTCTGAAATTATCAAATTATTCACCTCTTTACTGTGGCATAATTTATCCAAGGGACCAAAAAAAAAATAATACCCAGAACACAGGGAAAAAAATGTAAATAATATTTAAGAGTAAAATTCCTAGAAGTCAGAAGTAATCATAACACTTTGGTTATCATCACTGCAATGAAATATCAAGCTTTATAACTGTATGCAACAAGTAAGTCAGCCCTGTCTGTATAAACACAACCTCTGGATAATTTACCCAAAATCCTAAACTCAGAGTCATTAGAAGAGTTAAGAAGCATAAACACTTTAAAGATGATAAAATATATGACTCATTCATGCAAGGCGGCAAACCTTGCTTTGTTCTAGAAAACAATCGTGAGATTACCTTTAAGTATGTGCATAGTTCTAGTAATGAAATTATGAATGTGGAAAATTAAGGACATGCTTACGTGCTCAGAGATGCCACAGTGCTCAGTATATTCCAGAAACAGAATCTGAGATGCAGTGAAGAGTATCTTTGGTTTTAAATTTTAGAAAGAAGAAGCTAACTGTAGCTAAACTGATTAGATCATATGTTCAGAAAAACCAAAACCCATTGTTAGGCTGAAAAGACAAGTTTAAATCACTTCCTGACCTCTTCTTTTTCCTGTCACAACTTGCTCATCTCTATATGCTTAAGAACATCTGTCCTACCATGAGATGTCTGAAGTACCCCACAGGATGCATTCATGTACTGGTTTCTATAAAGAAAAAACAAATATGTGTTTAGAGTTTAAATGCTTTGGAGATGAGGTAATGTTTTTGAAAGTGACCGTATACACCAATGCTGGCATTACTTCAATACAAATTAGAAATATTAGTATAAGGAGACTTATCTCACTTTTTTGTCAAAAATTATGAAGCTGATGTTTATTGTTAAATCAAATAATTTGTCAGCCAATAGGTGGCACTGAAAGTATTTAACATTTATCTACATCTTCTATTTTCTTTTAGGAGGATTCACATATCTCTCAAGTAAATGGTATATTATGCTCACAAATTAAAAGCCAAGGAACATATTGAAATCTGTCATTAAAAATATTAAGTACTTTTAAATACTTGGAGAGCTGTTGAGAATTTAAACAATTTTCTGGAAATATGAACAAGTGCATCATACTATTTGTATCTTTGTCAAAATCACTTCTAGGGCAGGAGATTCTTTTGAGATCCTGGGACCAATGGCATTCCAGGGAATATGCTGCTAGGAAGTTTAAACTGTAAATATCTGGGGAAACTGTAGCATTCCAGGAATTGGCTTATACTTTCACCTTTGCATACCTTATGTCAATTTGGGTTTTTTCGTTTGTTTGGTTGTTTTTTTTCCTTTTTTTTTTTCCCCCAGCTGCTTTCATTATTGCAATCCTTGAGGAAAGAAAGATTTTATAACAAATATAATGTAATTTTTCCCCAGTAGTGTTCACCTGAATTTTATTAGGACAAACTTTACAAGCAACCTCTTAATTCTCTGTGGTAAACAAGCTCATAAACTATACTACAAACAAAGTTAATGAGATATTTCAGGTCAGATTTCCAAAGAAATTTGCCTTAACATATTCATAAAGAAGCAAACTTTCCTTGTTAAGTTTTTACAAAAAATGTTCTTTGAGCAAATGTAATTCAGGAGATATTGCACACCAGTGTTTTGGTTTATACTGGGTGTATATGCAGTCTTTCTCCGTGCATTGTGTTCATGCCTGTACATACACTTTCTCCAAGCTTTTTATTAAAATATATGCCAAGATGGAGAAGTAGGAGTGATTTGTTTTGAAAAAAAATGTAACATTGAGATACAACATAGAACTTAACTATTCCATTTTCAGCTTTCTCTACCACCTTTATATAACAATCTGTTTTAAGAACAAATGTGGGCTACATAGTTTTCAGTTATATCAAACAAAAATGTGGGAGGGTTCACTGTACTGACATTGACTATGTTACATAAGACAAAAAACGAATAGCATTGAAATAGAAGTATGTCCAAAAAATCTATCTGTAGGGATAAACAAGAATTTCTGTGGTGCTTGGAACTTCAGTACATTATGAATGTTAACATCAAAAGGCAGAAACACATCACATCATGTGTCAGAACAGTACCTATATTTTGCTTACAGTAAGAGCTCTACTTGTGAGACACTTTCACTTACTCAGCTGTGCCAATGCACCTTAGTTACAAGCAACTAGGAGCTTTTCATACATTCCTGCCTTTACCATTCCCCACTAGCAGGAAAATTAAAGTGCCTTCAAATCACAGAGGAGTAAAACAATAATTTAATGTTACAGCACCAGGCCTAGGTACAGTAAGACTTTCCAGCTTTACCTGGATTGGTTTTGGAGACTTAAAACACTGCAGTTGGTCATGAGAATGGATCTATCATATCATAAAATACTTCAGATTAAAGCTCAAACCACTAATTTAAAGATAGTCATTGTTTTCTCTTTTCAGGAAGCAATGAAAGGAACAAAATCCAAACCAAAGAAGACTAAGTAAGGATTAACAACACATCTGAAACTGCTATCCTTCTCAGATCTCCTGAAATATGAGAAGATATGAAAAAAAAAAAAAAAAGAAAAGACCAATATTCTGGCTATGAATGTTGGCTCAAGTTACTCCTATTACATGACTTCTACAACCTAATATTAAACAGAGTACCTTTAAGGTATAAGCAAAAAGAAAAGTATGAATGAAAGAATTTGTAAATATTCTGGGAAAGCATAGAGTTTTACAGACACCTATGTTTATGAATATCTACATAACCACAGCTTTCTCAAAAAAAGATAAAATTAAGTTTAAAAGTTACTTCTTGAAAATACAATATCCTCTTTATTAACAATTTTCCACTAAATTCAGTTTTGATTTTTTTCAGATACATACTCAGAACCTCTACAAACTGAATTAAATATCTTGAGCAGCCTTCAGACCTACTATAGATTATTTTATTATCTACAATAAGTTTGTGGATCAGATATTGTGAGAACCTTACGTATTTCCAGTTATTTTAGCATCTGAGTATTTGCAAATTGATATTTGAATAGAATTAGAATAGATTGTTAAAAAGTGAGAAAAAAAACCTAAAAAAACATCTCTCTCGAGTTTATGAAATAAGGTAGATATGGTATTTCACGGGAGTGCATTCATAAGAATATCCAAAGTCCGGAGTTCTCCATGTAAACCCTCAAATCATGCTCTGTAAACTGCAGGAAATAATTTGCATAAGAGACATGTAATAATCCAGAGACTACAACACCAAGAGTATCAGCTAGCAGTTGTGGCTGATAAAGCTGCTGATAGTCATGAACACAAACAAATCTAAGTATATCAGTAAAAAGAAGGGAATAAGTTGTTTTTCTTCATTTATTGCTAAAGCTTATGATAATACACTTGACAACAGGACCAATCCTAAATCTACCATACAACTTTACTATTAAGACCTAATTAATGAAGCTATTTCAACCATTTTCATAGAATTATAGAATCATACAATGATTTGGGTTGGAAGGGACCTTAGAGATCATCTAGTTCCAACCCCCTGCTATGGGCAGGGACACCCTCCACTAAACCACGTTGCTCAAAACCTCATCCAGCCTGGCCTTGAAGACAGCCAGGGATGGAACATCCACAGCTTCTCTGGGCACCCTGTTCCAGTGCCTCACCACCACCTCCATGAAGAACTTCTTCCTGATCTAAACCTCCCTGCTTTCAACTTAATCCTATTACTCCTTGTCCTGTCACTACAGGCCCTTGTAAAAAGTCTCCTCCCAGCTTCCTTGTAGGTCTTCTTCAGGTACTGGAAAGCTGCAATAAGGTCTCCCTGGAGCCTTCTCTTCTCCAGGCTGAACAAGCCCAACGCTCAGCCTTTCTTCACAGGAGAGGTGCTCTAGTTCTCTGATCATCTTCATCATCATCTCTGATCATTTTCAAGAAAAAAATCCAATTAATACATGCTACTTCTGCAATCCTCCCTATCCATCAGTATTTCTGAAAGAATTTACTAATTTTGCTAGTTTTCCTATGACATGAATGTATTTGCATAAATGGCACTCCATGCAGCTTCTACTGAAGTGTTGTAATGTGCTGCTTTTCCATAAGTTTATCTCCGTGGTAACTATCAGCAGTGTAATGTAGCTGGGGGTATTCCCTCTTATTATCACAGACTATCAAACACAGAAGTGCATCCTAAACTGCCTTTGATCCTCTTGGTGAACATCACGACAAGACCTCATAAGGTGTGGGAGGTTCTTAAGAGACTGATGTGTGAGTAGAGATTGATGTGCAGACTTGTTCTGTTCCATACAGACAATACTTACTGAATTCACTGTATTGTTTACCTTTCTCAGACATCTATAAGCACCTCAGCAACAAAGGAGCAGTATTCTGAATGCATACTGAGGTTTGGCTGGAATGGTGGTCAGACACTGAATGTATTTATACAGCTGATGGCACCTCAAGTTATATTCATCCTAGGCTATATATTTCATACTGTTGGGCCTTGGGGATCCTTTCAACAGTAGTTCTTTGTATGTTGGATTCTGTTGTTCAATCGCAGTATGTCTGACGCAGCTTGTAAACAGTGATTTCCTGAAGGTGATAATCCATTCTTGAACTTCTTATTTTATATTGTTTTAATGCTAGATTAAACTTTTTATGTCTCTGTAATTGCTTCTTTCTTCATACAGAAGTTCTAAGCCCAGAGCTGATATCCTATGCTTAACTCTAGCATGGGATTCTGGCCCAAAATAGATTGTCCTCTAAAAACCATCTCCTACTGAACATGTTATTTATTTCTGGTCTACTCCATGTTCATGTTAGTATAAAGCATCAGGATATGAAACTGTAAAGCAGGGATCGGAACTCAGGTTCTGTAATGCTTCTCTTGTCCTGTCTGCAAAAATCACAAGAAAACTCAGGGTGGGACAGCAACCTGCTTATATTTACTTTGAATGCATAAAATAGGAATCAACTTGTTATATACAAGTAGAAAGGTTATGGTATATTTTCTGCTTACGAGTAAGCTTTTTGTACAAAGTTCAGTCAGGGTAAAAGGACTCTCAGCATAGACTTTACATTTGCTACACTGATGAGATAACATGTAGAAACCACAACAGTACATAAAAAATCAAGTTCTGAACTGAAATTAGTTGGAGTGGTGGGTTTTTTTTGGTTTGTTTTATTTTTTTCAGTTTATTTTTCTTCCCTCCTCCCATCCCCATAAGTAATCTAATGAATTCTAATTGGGCTTGGATAATAGTTTAGAAAGTCAGAAGTCATTACCACTTCATAAATAATGAATGGACCAATTTCAAAGTGTAATATTACATCAATATTCACACTTTTTGAATATTGATGTAAATTGGTTTAAATTGACCAGATGCTCTGAAGATGGCATAGACAGGTGCAAATTATTTCTCTCCTGTCAGCAAATCCCATTAGATTTTAGAAGAGATGGACTACAAGGGAAAGCAGCTGCTTGTTCCCCTTAGGAACTGCAGAGAAAGGCACCTCTAATGTCCCCCAGGAATTTCACAGAAGTACTGAAAATACAAAATAAGCTTGGGATCAGATCTTTAATCAACACTTTACCTTGACTGACTACACTTTTTACTAGCCATTCCTCTGTACAATAATCCTGTCACAGGATTATCTATTCTCTGTCCTCTTTCTGAAGCCTGTGATTATGTCTACAAAAGTGAATAAAAGAGGCTGGATCCTTTTCTAAACCTGAGGCCAGGAGGTGCCCTAGTTCATATTCATTCCAAAAGGAGAGAGAAGCAAAACTGCCAGTTTTCTGAAATATTTCTATTTGATTCAAAATCTTGACAGTAAGTCATTGTGCTAACAATTAAATTATACATATATTCACACAATTGTGCTTGATTCCACGAGATAATTTGGGTTTATTTACTGGTATGCGCAAAGCCTCTAAGCATAAAGAAGACTTCCTCTGGAAGTCTGACTACTTATCTTTTCTGGTTTGCATCTGCATATCCATCCCAAGGGCTCTTCACCCTTGTGACCAGTGACCAGTTTTCCAAAACAGGCTTCTCTTCTTTCCTTGATTTTACAGGTTCATAGATGATCCTGCTTAGAAAACAGTCTTCTTTCTAGGTATACTTAAGTCTTGACTATAAAGCCAGCATAAAAACATGATTCAATTGTGGTATGAATAGAACTGCAATGTAGTTATGCTATTATGCTAATTTTGCAATATTTTCATGCTACAGTAGGGATAACACTCTATATATTGTATGTTAATAGTTGGCCTTTAAAACACTTATGTATAAGGTAATACCTGGGACAAAGGAAAGAACAATAGCATGGGTACTGCTGGAGCAAGAAAACACCATCAGGATCAAACACGACGACTGAACAGAGTAAGAAAGGTAAGAGGACGGAGTGAGGCCATGTAACTAGGAAGGGACTATTGTTTGCAGTACTGCAGCGCTGGTGCTAACAGGGAAAATTAAAGCTCTTTCTGCCACCCACTGTATCTTTGACATATTATCGGTCTTGTAACACTGAAATTTTTTATAGTATTTTTCACCTTCCCCTCCAACTTAACATGCATGTAACAATTGTTTTACACGGAACAGATTATATAGATATCATTAGTATAAATTGCCCCTTTCTGACTCTGGGACTGAATATGCATTTTCAATATTAGTTTCTAGGTCAGTTTTAATCCTATTTTGTATGCAGGGTTTGTTAGATACATTTTTTTGACTCCTTTCTGAAAATTCATGAATACATCATACAGTAAATTATCAATTCATCTTTTCTTCTTTTTGCCCCCAACTGTGCCTGTTCCTGACAAAATTATTTCTTTACTTTCCCTCTGAAAACAAGGTTGTCCTTAATCATTAAATGAATGCATACTACTTCCTTTTGCTAATAGAAAACGGCTGTATACGGTCTGAAGGCATGCATGCCACATATACACATAGAAATCAGCTTCCACCAATGATTGTACCATTTGCATCAGATTGCTAAGGGTTTTGAAGCTTTCCAATTTGCATAACTTAGTAGAAATAGAGAATAAATCAGTTCTTCCAGTTTATGTTGCTGTTCCTGTGTATTATGGGAACAGCAGATTCCCTGCTGCATTTCACACCAAAAAAACAGTTTAGTAAATGAAAGAGAATGCATGGCTGTATTTGCAAACTATTACAAATACACAAGTTAGACTCACTCTCCCACCTTGCTGAGTGTGTGTCTTCTGTATGACCGCCTTCTACTGAGAAAAATCAAATAAAAACTGCTATTGCCACAGTAGCCATTCAGCTGCATAAGAACTCTCTTTTTGTGCAACTTTGGCAAAGACAGGGGCCAGGCTTACAGGAGTTTTACAGAGAAATAGAAATTACCAGAACTGGCAGTGTAAATAGAAGTAGTAGAAGGAGGTAGTGTTATGAGAATAAATATTGGAAATGCAGCTAGGAAACTGGATGAGGGCAACTAATTTTAAATCTTTTCTCCTCTGCAAATATAAAAGCTTGGAGTCTCCTGTCTCTGATGTACGCAGCTTAAACCTTCCCAGTCGCTCAATACAGCTGTCACCAAAACGGTACTGTAAAAAATAAGTTGATTCAGAGAGCAAATATGTGAAATTAAAGTAAATAGTTTGGGGTTTATATTTTTTGGCAGGTCAGATGCCGATCCAAGAAGGCTAATACCTGGCTTTTCCCCAGGAATCTACTGAAGTTTGAAGTTCCAAATCTCTCTAACAGCTACCATCACTATGATCCTCTGAGATCCTTCACTGAGATGCTATTATCACATCCTTTCCTAGGCTATGCGATCTGCTGAACTGGGGTAATACATTCACATGGATTTAACAGGAAGGGAAGGAGGGTTAGTAACTTATCATACAGCATGCTACCTGCCACACTAATAATGCTGTAATAAATAGGCCAATGTGATGAAAACACTTTTGAGTTTCATACCCAAAAGACTGCAAAGAACTGATGTAGCTATCATTGCATTGACACACATTCAACTATCCCGTCCCAAAAATCAGGTACTCCTTTGCAGCTGAATTTACGGACAGCATGAATGTGAAGTAGGGATTAAACTCACAGTGGGAAAAAACCTTTGGGAAACACTGGGATTTCTAAGTGTGATGGCTTCATGGCTCTCCTATCATTCTCAAAAGTAAAACAGATTATAAATAAAACAAAATGTAAAGTAAGAAAAACACTATCAAAAATATTTGTTGAAGGTTTGGGTTTTTTCCTCATAAATTGATAAGGCTTCTGCTCCCCTAGAACCCAATGTAATCATTCATAAGCAGTCATTAGCAAAGGCTCATCTTATTGTCTGGAACTATTTCACTGAGATCTGCTGACATCATTTCTTCTTAACAGATATAAGGTAGGTTTTAAACTAGGTGAGATCTTTGTTGTTGTTGTCTGCCACCTGAGACCATCGCACATTGAGGTGGAATTCCACATCAGAGCACAAAATTTAATTATAAAGAGAAATAATGTGGAAAGAGAAGTTATCTTTCAACAGCTATTGCTATTTCAGTGTGAAAATTGGAAAGAAAATCTTAAAAAAGCCTTAATTTTTAAAATTATGAAAGTAGAATATATCCAGGCAAGTGGGGGAAAAAAAAATCTCTGTTTTTAAGTAAAGGTCGTATTCATTAGATGATAACTGAAATTTGAACACTATTCTTCTGCTGTTTAAGAAGAAACTGATTACAGATTTGTAAGAAACTAATCCAGTCGTATGATCAGACATTCAGTACCATCATATGGTTGGAAAGATTATCTGATATAACTGGCAAATAACATTAACCAGATACATAAAATAGAAGAAATTAAAAACAAAATTGAAAAAACAAAATCCTTCTTTGGAAAGTCATCATCTAGAAATAATACTCTAATAGAATCATAGAATGGTTTGGGTTGTAAGGGACCTTAAAGATCATCTAGTTCCACCCCCCCTTCCATGGGCAGGGACACCTTCCACTAGACCACGTTTCTCAAAGCCTCATCGAACTTTGCCTTGATGAGGGAAATAACACGGTTATGTACCATACCTGTTCTTGTCCAACCTATCTCAGGTGTTTTTAAATGCTTATTATGATGGTTTCCAAGAATCCATGCTGGCGTGT
>NW_010255775.1:0-2083 GCF_000690775.1 Eurypyga helias | reverse complement strand
CCCCCTTGTCCTTTCACTACAGGCCCTTGTAAACAGTCCCCCCCAGCCGCCTTGTAGCTCCTTCTGGTACTGGAAAGCTGCAATAAGGTCTCCTTGGAGCCTTCTCTTCTCCAGGCTGAACAAGCCCAATTCTCGCAACCTTTCATTATAGGAGAGGTGCTCTGATCATCTTCGTGGCCCTCTTCTGGACTTGCTCCAATCGATCAATATCCTTATGTTGGGGGACCCAGAGCGGGACACAGTACTGCAAGTGGGGTCTCACAAGAGCAGAGTAGGGGGGAGAATCCCCTCCCTCGCCCTGCTGGCCACACTTCTCCTGATACAGCCCAGGATACCGTTGGCTTTCTGGGCTGTCAGGGCACAATGCTGGCTCATGTTAAGCTTTTGATTCACCAGTACCCCCAAGTCCTTCTACTCAGGGCTGCTCTCTACCTATTATGCACCCAGCCTGTACTTGTGCTTGGGATTGTCCCAACCCAGGTGCAGGACCTTGCACTTGGCTTTGTTGAACTCCATGAGGTTGGCAGTGGCCCACTTCTCCAGCCTGTCAAGGTCCCTCTGGATGGCATCTTTTTCCTCCAGCGTGTGTGTCCACTGCACCACACAGCTTGGTGTTGTCAGCAAACTTGCTGAGGGTACACTTGATCCCATCATCCGTGTCACTAATGAAGATAATAAACAATACCGGTCCCAACACTGACCCCTGAGGAACGCCACTCATTACTGGTCTCCACAATAGTCTCCAACTCAAAACAAACACAGCAAAACAATAATCAATTAACAGAGTAAGATCACAAAAATCAGAAAAACTGTGAAGACTGAGAAATAAGAAGTGCGTCTTTAGCTATTAACACATCCAGCTCTTCAAAAAAATCCATTGTTACCCAGTGTAATAGCTTTTGTACAAAACTATACTGCACACATTTTTAAACAAACAGAGGCTCCTATATCAGTATGATGAGTGCTCAGTTACAGAAACAGCATGAATGGGAGCACTTCAGCAGTGACACTCAGGGACTGTGTTCATAAACCAAGAAAAGCTACAGCTGAAGGCAAATTATAATTTGAAGGCATGCCTGCCTGCTCCCTCTGCTCCAGCTCCATGATCCAAGCTGTGAGGGAGGAATAAAATTAAATAAAAGGCCCACAAGCTTTGTTACTTTTTCAGGCAAACCCAAAAGTCACATACCAATCTGGAACATTTTCTGTGAGAGAAAGGATTTTGAACTGGCTAGGGAATTAAGAAGTACAACCACAGGGGTTTTTTTGAAGCCTGCACCACTTATCCATAAAAAGGAGTGTATAATCAAGGTCAGAACACAAGTGAAGGGCTGGAAGAGTCAGTGCTCTGCAGGAAGTAGTACAACCTTAGACAGAAATCTGCCATAAAGGCAAACATCTACCAGAGCTATCTAGCACATGCAGGAACTGCATAAGCAGCCACCTCTTCCAAGCGATGGAATTTTCTTTTCCCCACCTACAGTGCTTTCTGTAAATAACTTCCTCATGATGTTAAAGCTGCTGTAGAGCTACACACTGTGAAGTTCTGTGGGAAGAAAGGATAACTAAATGTAATTCTGTACTCCTTTGGTATCATTGTTCTACTTTAACATTGACATTTGATATGGATGGTCTTTTTAGCCTTCACACAGGCCAAACTGCACATATGAGAACTAAGTTAGTGTCAAGGCACAGCAAGGGATGTCTGCTCCCTCAGGGCTGGGAAGCTAGGAGTGAAATTGGCCCCAGTGATTGCTGCCCCAGTTATTGCAGTCGCACTGGGGCTGACCATGTTGGGCAGGGTTGCTAATAGAGTCTACAGACATCCCCAGACAGAGCAAGCGATAGATGTGGGCTGGGGTCTGTCCAGAGGAACCAGCCAGAAAACAGGACCAGAAACAGAATTGACACAGGTACCACTACACTGTTGTCGTGGTTTAACTCCGGCTAGCAAAAATACCATGAAGCCACTCTCACAAATCTCCCTCCCCTCCTCCAGTGGAAAAGGACTGCTAGCCTTTGCCTGAGCTTAAAAGAAGATCCTGGAGCAATGGACAAGGGGGAGGTGGGGGGTGGGGGAGGT
>NW_010255774.1:32088-109038 GCF_000690775.1 Eurypyga helias | reverse complement strand
AGGAAGGAAAAAAAGAAATCTCTTTCAGAAAGAATTCTGGCCAGATTTGCCATATGCTTTCTACTTGGAGATCTACTGAAAGAATAATAAATTGTTTCTTGATTAAACAACTGTAGAATTTGGAACCTACAGTAGACATTAGCGTGACACAATATGTTGCAAGTTAAATCCAAAACAAATTATAAGCCTCTTGACTCTATACAAATAAATAGGATATTATGATCTCCAAAAGTTAATAGTGATTTACATCAGTCAATCAGCAGATGACAAGGGACTTCACACTAAATAGGAAGATAGATTACCTCTCTGCTTTCAGTCAACAGTTACATAGGAAAAAAGTACAAATTTAGGTTGTACTAATGGGTATTGTATGTTTTGGACAAATTTCATCCTATGTCATGGCTGAGAAACACACAAAATAAGGTACATGTCAAATGAAAGCTCAAATCCTAAAAAATACATTCTAATGTATCAGTCCTCTATTTCAAGCCAGCTTCATTTTCTCAGCTAAATTTGAACAATTAAATTTGTTAACTTTGGTTCTGTAAGGCAAGCAATATTTGGTTTAAAACTTACATAATAATGACTTCTGCCAGAACTCTACTAAAAATGTAGACAGTCATGTTTCACAAAGGGTACAAGCTAGCATTTGTGTATTCTGCTGTTTTAGGGAAATGACAACAATCTGGCTTGACTGATGTCATCATTGCTTTCAAGTTGGTTTCAAATGTTTTTCAAGCTGCTTTCGGATTTTATAGAGACACTGGACAAAGACATCATTTCAAACTTTAAACACATGTGACTGCTGAAAAGTCTGGCAGATGTTGCTTCTTAGTAAACAGCCTGCCATCAACTAAAGTTGATACATTTATTTTCCTATGTAAGAATCTCTTAACTTCTAGTTTGGATTTTAATTTGTGATTACCATTATTTGACTGCTGCCATTCAACTGATGTTAAAATGATTTCCCAGAGTTCTGAAAATAGCTGTAAACTTCCCCTTCATTTAACCTCATCAGGACATTTCATTGTCTATTGACCCAAAAGTACAAGATTCATGATGCCACTTCATTTACACCTACAGTGCAACTAAGACAGAAAAAAATACTAACAGTTAAATTTACCTCTGGTGCAATGGTAAAATTGTGTTGCATCTCTAAGCTTGGTAAAGGAATTTACTGGAAGTCAACCAGCTTATTTCCTCTTGAGAAACTTACCTTCTCTATGGTGTAGAACTGGCTTGAATGTTGGTGTTGCTGCAAAACAGACAGAGCTGGGGTATGATGCCTATTCTTATGTAAATCAGTCTCAGATTCAACCTTCCAGTACCTGAAGGGGCCCTACAGGAAGCTGGAGTGGAACTTTTTACAAGGGCCTGTAATGACAGGAAAAGGGGTAACGGGTTTAAACTGAAAGAGGGTAGATTTAGATCAGATATCAGGAAAAATTTCTTCCCAGAGAGGGTGGTGAGGCACTGTAACAGGTTGCCCAGAGATGTTGTGGATGCCCCATCCCTGGATGTCTTCAAGGCCAGGCTGGATGAGGCTTTGAGCAACCTGGTCTAGTGGAAGGTGTCCCTGCCTATGGCAGGGGGGTTGGAACTAGATGGTCTTCAAGGTCCCTTCCAACCCAGACCATTCTGTGATTCTATGATTCAGATTTTCTGTTCACTGAAAAGACTATGTGTATGAAGGCATGGAATAAATTTTATCCCAAGAATATTTATCCTTCAAAGTTCTTACTGAAAATCCAACCTCTGTAATAATAAAAAATAGTTGTGTGACCACCATACAAAAATTCATATTCACTGTGTATGGGTTATTCAGTAAAAAGTATTTGAAAATAGAGAAGTCATTTTTTAAAAACCTTTCTTGTGACAAGAGCTAACAAGGTTCAGAAAGATATTGTAGTGAACGAGCCTTTGGAGGAATGTCTGACTACATCAGTGGCATGCTAAGGTTGAATAGTGATTGCTTTTGCATTCGCTCCTTTAACCAATTTTGGGGTTTATGTAGATGTGACAGAAAATTCTTCCAGTTCCTTACAAATGATTTTGTAAAACCATTTTATCCCAAAATGTGCCATTCATAGAAACTCTCTTCAGAGAATTTAGCTTGTTGTTTGGTTTCTTGGTTGATTTTTAAATTTGTCTCGTGCTGCCACTACCTTTTCATTTGGTGATGTAAAGACGCTGAACAATGGGTGTATTGCTGTAAGCTGTGCTACTCACAACAGCATTGAAGTTCTCCAGTGCTGACATTTTATGCTGAGGCAAAGTGAGTAGAAAATGCTGTCAAATCAGAGTGGTTTACACCTTTCTACAGGTGTAGATTATTTAACAGATCCTTATAATCAAAAACTACAGAAATGGTTATTGATGCATAGAATGGCTAAAATCAAATAGATCTGAAGTTACTAAGCTTTGTAACATAGACCAGACTGAAATTATTCCAACTGCTTCAGTCATATATACAATATGTGCCGTTTTGAAGAAAACAAGGTCAAAAGCTGTAGCTGGCTTGCAGTCCAGTGTGTGTGTTGAAAAAGTCCCAGTTCATATATGAAACCAGCTACAGCAGTAGTTTCTGCAGGGCTTCAGGAGAACACTTTATACAGGGTTTGTATTATGCTGACATAAATTGAAATAACTACAGTTTTATGTACATACATACATTTTGTATGTATTACATATGTATGCACATGCATAAAAAAGGCAAAATCTTCCTTTGTAGTCCGATGTATTTAGGTAACCATTTTTGAAGGCTGTACAAATGAAGAGGTTTTAACATAGGGGGAAGCTGTAAATGGTAAAAGAAATGTTGTTTCTGAGAAGTATCAGAATACAAAGTATTCAAAGTATCAGAATACAAAGTGCTGTATAAAAATGGGAGGGTGTGCCTTAGTTTAAATTTTTACCTGCCACAGAGATGGTGTTAATTTTGGGGCTGTAGCTTATCCTAATGTTCTTTTCTAGGTGCTGCGCACATCTTCAAAGAATTGCTGTCAGGGCTAAAAGCAAATCATCATTCTGCAAAGACAGCATATGTTTATTGCACATGTGCGTGTGTGTCTACAATAACTGTATTTCAACTATGTGATTTCGTTGAAGTTATCATTATGTAATGAGTTTTCAGATACAAAAAAACCAGTAGCAGAGATTCACTATGAGAATCAGACCTTTGCAGTTACAAGAGTGACTGGATAATTCTGTCAAAGGGAGAGGTCTATGAAACCAGTGACAATGTCTAAAACTGTTCTGTGTGTTTCATCAAAATGCTTCCACTAGTGTGACTTGTTAAAATAATAAAACAACATTTTCAATTGTTTTTATGTTCTTTTTTTTTTAAAGGGGTTCTTTCATATAAAAGATTTTTAATTTGGGTTGAAAATGTTTGTCTTTAACATTTTCTCACATTCCTATAAACAAAATACAAAAACCTTATACAAAGTTAAACTTCTCATTTAACGTTTGAACTCTTGCAACTTCTTAGAATGTGCTTTCATTATTTCCAACGCAACGTGCTGGCTTTCTTTGAAATCAGAAATAAGGGTTTGATTATAGTATTTGGATAGCCAATTATAACATAAATCCAAGTCCAAAAGGTCACATAAATTTAGAAAACAGATTTTACTTTCTCACCTTATAGTTTCTGCTTCAACACATCACCACTTTTATTGTTTCATATGACATAGAGCCAAAATAAGTGAAGTCTATTATGGTGAGATTGGATTGAAAATAGATTTGACCGTTTGAACCAAAAAAAACCTCAACTACTTATACCTTGCTCTTAATTTTTGTATAATGGTAGTTTTGGAATGGTTTTGGCTTATTTGAATCGCTTGTTCTTGAATCTTTTTAGTCTGTACATAAAATATTTGCCAAAAATATGTTTCTAATACCGTATCACCTCATTACATGGCACATACCTAGTGATATCAATAGAAATTTATAAGTAGTAAGAAATGTAATTTTTTTTTTAAATCAGAATTTCACTGTCTGGTTTTTTGATGTACCTACTAATGATGGGTATAGACTGCTACTGGATACAACATTTTGGATTTATTATTTGTAGTTATTTGGACCTATTTATAAAAGTTCAAACAGAGCTCTAGACACACACACAATATGTTATATTACAGATCATCCAAACTGACAATATGAGCCAAGATATAAATTACAGTCAGCTTAATATGTATGAAAATATCAGGGATGAGGCAAGGCATTTGTAAAGAAGACTTACAGTTATTATACTTGAGATCTTTTATGTCAAAAGGAAGCAGTTTCTGAATAAAAGTATCTTCATATCTCCCATTTAAATAATCAACACATAACTAAATGTCTGCTCTTTTCATCTTTCATGGTAGAATTTTTCATATGCTGTGAGATAGAAAAGGTGAAAACCATAGTATCACAGAAACATTAAAGCTGGAGAAAACTACAGCTGCTTCTGCCTATCAGTGGTAGGTTTTTGTTATTTTGAAGGCCTCTAATTATATATTTCACTGTCCCCAGGGGATCTGTTCTAGGGCATGGATAACCTCAGTGTTAGAAAGTGTTTTCTAATGTCTAGGCTGTTTTTCTGCAGTTTAACTTAGAATCTATTCACAGCAGCTCTGAAGAACTGAGTGGTTTCCCTTCTTTGCAAATGTTGCAAGACTATAATCATGTCCTTTTCAGCTTTTTCTTCCCTGGGTTGACAAGCTTTTGTTTATAATTTCTGCCTCATGCCATTCCTTCTTGAGTCCTGTCCTGGCTCTTACCTGACTGCCTCCATTTAAATACAACTGATAGTTGCAATATCCCAGATTTGATACCCAATCCCTGTCTGGCTTTACAATACAAAGTAGATCTTAGAGGTCTCTTTAGGTACCTTTCAAGTTCTGATCTTTTTTGTTATCTCAGTATTTTTTTGCATCTGCATGTTACTGTAGGCAGTAACATGTGATCCCCCCTATCCCTCAGACTGCTTCCTGAAGGACTATTGTCCCGCCAGGGTCTCAGTGCAGTATGTAATTTGCTCATTATTCCTGAGTTAGTGTAGATCGCTCCCTTTCTGTGAGTGAGTTCTTTGAGAACCACAGGATGATAAAAAGCAGGCAATGTTGACTTACATACTCATGTTCAAGACAGAATACAAAGAATTTAAAAAGTAGGATATGCTCAGACATCCTTCTCATTCTCTGAATGTCAATTTCTCATTCTTCTAAATAATTCTTGGCATATATTTTTTCATCTTTTTATCTTAGTATTGTCTTCCTTCATAATTTCATTTATTCTCCACTTCCTATATACTTTCTTGTTTTGCTCCAGATCACCTGTATGTCTATGATTCAGACAGTTTAGAATTGTAATATTCAGTTTCATCCTGATAGAAGCTAGAGTCCAGAATATAGGTGCAAAGAGGATGTCCTTCCGAAATCAGTCAGTCCGGATCACTTAATTTTTTCAGATAGTATGAAGTGTATGTATCACCACATGCATTGCAACATCCAGTCTGTAAGTGAAGCAGGTATAAATCTCTAAAGCAAGGTCTGCATATGAAAGAAAACAGCCAGCCAAAAGTGCTCACAAACATCCTTTTCTATCTGGAGCTCCAGAATCCATGGGGAAACTCACAGAACCATTGCCAACCTTAAGTGCAACCAGCATATCTGACAGTCACATAAAGTGCCTTTTATTCTAACTTTCCTTACAGCCTTCAAGAAGAATTTTAATTTAATTAACACGCATCTGAAATTTCATACAAAGTAAATTTATCGTGGTAAGCATTAAACTATCCTTTCATTTTCTAGAATGTTATGAAAAATAAGTTTTCATAAATGGTCACCTCCTCAGTAAAAGGTGATGCAGAAAATCAACAAAGGGAGTAAGGCTGGAAACACTGGGCCAGATGCAAACACAAAGAAAGTTTAAATGCAATGAAAATGCCTGCCCATATCTGATGCCCTGATCATGCTGACTTTGTAGGTAAATAAGGTCATTCGAGGAGAAATATAGGAAAAAAAAAAAAGTTTTCCCTTAAAGATTGAGGTTCCTTAGTAAGCAGATCTGATCAAATTTTAAGCTCCACTACCCTTCTCTTCTCCTTTCTTACAGTAATCACTGATCTTGTGCCACTTTCTCACTTAAAAGGGAGGACACACAGAGACATATCCACACATACATTGTGTTACAGCACTTTTGGCGTTTTTGAAATACAAACACAGAGCACTTAATATTAATGATATCAGGTAATGATGCGGATCTCAGATCTTACGATACATGTATTTCATATGCAATTAAATATTAAGAAGATATAGGCTGAGATTCATCACTACTGTGACATAATTTCTTTCAGGGGAGTTTGACTGTAAGTGGGTGAAGTTCAAATGACCGTTACTGGAGCATGAGATTACAGCAATAGTTCTTTAAGCTCTCAGTCAGGCTTGTTCCTTCTTTGAAACTCTACAGTTCAAAAGAGTTTTATGGAAGGGTTTCAGTTTATAAAATCTGAATTAAAACTAGCTGCAGGCATGTTTCAGATGCTAATTTAGAGAAAGATGAATTAAGATTCTTTCTAGTCAAAGACCATAGTTTTGTTTCATCTCTTCTCCTGATAGCACTAATATAGCTAACTCATTATCCAAGCAGAAAGCATATTGGGCAAAGCTTTCCACAGGAATATCTGTTTCAAGCCTGTTTTTATTAGAGCTTAATAAAATATCTGCAAGTTTTACTCTTTATTTCTTGCCTTTATGTTCTTTATTGTTTCCAAATATATTTATTTCTTAAAAAAATGTATTCAACATCAATATTTTCTAGTATGTATAGACATTTGACCGCATTTACATGACCCCTAAAATTTTGATTTCCTATGAAAGTTTGTATGGGGAATTCATAAATTTTTAATCTGCCCAAAAGCACTCCAGCTACACTAGCTCCAAAGAAAATGTAACGCTATAACCTAGTACATGTTCCAAAGTGCAAGTACAAGGTAGGGCAGTTATCGTAGTTCGGAAGTAGTGAACTGAGTGCATCCAGAGTTTAAGAGGCATGCACACAAAAACCTTAGAAAAGGGCCGTTTATAACTGATTTCACAGCTTGGATGGAGGTACTGTGAAAAGGTGATCTGAACAGAACTAGGACCAGAAAAGAGATGTTACTGTGACAGGAAAAGCAACTAAACAACTAAAAAGAAAGTCCTGAGACAGCTATGAATCTGTATGATATAATCCAAAGAAAATATCACTAGTGTTACTAAAATTTTTAAAACCCTATCATTCTAGGTTCTGTTTTGTGGGGGTTTTTTTGTTTGTTTGTTTGTTTTGTTTCTTAATTAGAGGCAGGCTTTTCTAGAAATAGGCAATTCCTGAAAAAGACAAAACTTACACAAACAGGGAGAAACAGAGCACCATGAACATCAGACAAAATGTGAATTTGATTTCTTTGACAGAAACAGGGCACTGATTAAAGATGCCATTCTACCCAAGTTCTACTGATATTCAGATTCACTTAAAATTTTAGCCATCCTGGTTGCCCCTCAGAATTCAATTACATACTTTGGCCTGTGTTTGAGAAACGTTTTAGCCATATTTTCTGTGATTAAAATATTACCAGCTTTAATGTAATTGCTAATAAAAGGAAAAACAAAAAGCATGTTAAAAGGTGTGCAGAAATGTTTGATGTACCTTAATCAGACGGAGCACAAACTATGAACTATATGCTTTAGAATTTTGTCCTGGAAGAATGTCTGAGGGACCAAACTATGGATTTTTCTAAATTATGAGGAAAAAGGAAAACAGAAAGTTATAGAATAGAAACACAATTTCATAAAGCATTCAAGTAATCTAATTTTTTTAAATCACACTTCGAAGATATTGCTTCCACACGATTTCTACATCAAAACAAAGGTAACTAAAATGCTGTTTCTATAGGAAAAAGTGCCAAAACATGACAACAACAAAAAAAATCAAACCCACACTCCACAAACTTGAAAATCCCTCGCACCGGCAAAAACTCTAGGCTTTGCGTGACTATCACATCTCAAGATTTCCTTCTACATTCCTGATACTTTCAAATAATTATGTGGGCCAGTGCTTGCTGGCAGATACTTTCTTCACAAATCTATGATACTGCTTCACTGTGGGCTCTTGAAGTATAGTGGAAGCATGGTCTTCAGACACCTGAAAACCCCTAACCTGGGGAGGGAGTTCAGGAGCACTCAGGACAAGCAAGGTGGCCATATGTTTAGAATTTCATGAAGAGTGGAGTGATACTCAGGTTGCTCAAAGCCATCTAACTATTAGAAAATGCAAAGACAAAACAATATTATATCTTTTTATAAGTAAAGATTGGAGTACTTGGTAAATGAAAAAAGGTACTGAAGAAAGAACAAAAAGCAGTGAAAATCATGACTATACGTGGTAACTAAGATCTTCCTTATCTGCATCTCAAACATCTAAGATCTTTCCCTGCTGGTGCGCTGAACTTCATTCTCCATCATGGCTGGCATGCTCTGGAAATTTTGAAATGCTTATCTGCTCCTTCTATCAGCTCTTTCCTTTTTTCCCCTCCTCATCCCAGGACAATAGATGGTTTTGTACTTCTGTGTACATACTTACTGAAGTCAGAATATCCACTTTTGTGTTTAACTACCTCCTGCAGAATCACTGCTAATGACAGGTTGGTAGGATGTCTCACAGTAGCCTGGACAATAAATATTTTTTTTCCCTTTTTTTTCTTAAGCTTTCTTCATTAGCATTACCTTTTTGGTTTTAATAGCACAACCTATCTATGAATTGCCACCTCTTAAAGCCATAGCAGTAACACTTCATAAATCTTAAATTTTGAGAGTCAGATGCTTGGTAAGCTCATAACCTTCACTCCAGTTTGACCTTCATATAAAAAAATGAACACAGTACCCCACACTGTGAACATGGGGATGTTGGACAAGTTACACCAAACCTCACACTGTTAGTCTTAAGGGAATCCATTCTGGGGAGTATGTGACAACAAATACTTCCTTAGATCTTTCACCTCCATTCATATCCATTTAAAACTAAGAAATGTGATCTAATTCTAAAAGGTTTATTATTTTGGTTCATCACTTGAGTTGCTACTCATCATCATGCTTAAAAAGTTATCTAGCAGCAAAGGTTGACCAATCTGAAACTTATATTTTAAGGTTCGTATGAATTTCAAACCAATATAATATTGCACTTTATTGCTGAAGTTTTATTTGAATTTTCAGGGTGATGAGCCTTTAACCTTAGCAGATATCCACCTTCTGTTAGAGATTGTAAGGTAAACTCTTAAAGATCTCAGTGTATTCTGCATACTCCAAACCCCAGAACTTTCCTGATCTTTCCTTTTCTTGGAAAGGGAGACCCTCTGGTGATGGATAGAGGAACTGAAAATAGTAAGATAACTCATGAGTTTAAGGGTTTTCCCTATGGCCAGGTAGTTAAGCTAAGAGGAGGAATCAGATTGACCATCATGATGGGATTATAAAAAGTTGGCTGCCAACAGGCATAGGAAAAGTGCAGAAATTAGTGAAAAATGAGCATGTAAACTAATGATTCGGCCTCTTTTTTTCATATACATTTTAGTCACATAGGCAAAGCCTTATTTCTTATCATTCCTAGCCTTTTTTTTTTTTTCCTCCTGGTTTTTGCAACTGTAGTATTCTCTTAGCATCTCTTCTTTGTATGTTTTAAAAATACACAAACAGTTCAGAACTTACATTAGTCGGATAAAATTGGCTAAGAATGAGTGGACTGATTTTGCGGAAGCTCAGTGTCACAGTATTTACACATGGGCATAAGCTAACGAAAACATATACTGCATGAGACAGGAAAAGGCTGAAAATGAGAAGGGGAGAACACTTAACTAAGCTGTGAATTTTTGCATCTGTTGAACTACTTCCCAGCACATACTAAGTAAAGGAACCGGCATACTGCACGGATCAGTGGTGGCTCATCTGCAGCTGTGTATATCTGGCATGCGTCTGCTGGGGCTGCTGTTCCTGGCACCAGTGCTGCTACTATAGCTGTTGCCATTACTGTAGCTATGTGTGTTTCCTGCATCCCTCTGGCAACTCGAGATGTTCCAGAAGTGTACGCTGCTACATCAAATGTATTAGAGATGAGCGTTAATGGAGGAAGATAAAGAATAAGGTGAAAGAAAAGCATAGAATTGATAGTTTATAAATTTTACAATTTACATTGTAATATCTCACATCCAGCCTCCCAACATTGTCTGTTGTATCTTGGGTTTGGGAGGATTTCAGTTCTGCTCCGAAAACATACAGCAGGTCACAGTGACATCATGGCACAGTGGTCCCTGTTAATCATTCTCTGACTCTGGTAAAAAGCTCTGTAATGTTCTCCTTCTACTAGTTTCAGACTCTGTCTTCATGAGTTTTATAGTTACTATATATGCATTCAAAGAACTGTACTTGCTAGCACTTGAGTCACTACCTTTACACTAACCAGAGTTGTAGCCATCTCTCCTCTCTTCGTAGGACTGAGTGGTGCAACAGTGCCTCTACTCACATAATATGGTACCAGGCTCATTGCTGCAAAGTTCCTACTGTCACATTGCAGCTACAGCTCCCCAGATACAATTTTCTTTCACTCACCTAACTCATTCATATAAAGTTTTCCAATAATGAGCTAAAATCACATGATGTTAGTCTTGACACAGGATTCCTGTGTAACCTAATCAATCTATGTATCTCAATTTTCTTATTTTCAAACAGACTTGATCAATTCCATCTGCTTACTGTTGATCATAGACAATTCATGCTAACGGCTTTTAGAGATCTGCCAAAAGAAAACGTTGTGAAAATGTAGAATATGAGTTCACATGGTGAGGATGAGCCAACATAGAACATGAATAATTTTTTTGGCAAAAATAAACAGAGGTGCATTTTTACAGAAGCCGTAGTTACCTAAAATAAGAACAGCATGAACAACTCTTTCATAGAGAGAAAGGTTGGTTATTTTTTCACTTAAGGTCATAGTTTTCCAATTTTTAACAAATTGGACGCTGTTAATATATTTTAGCACTGTTAGCTGCAATGTAGTAAAATGTCTGTTGAAAAGTATTATGTGTATATACACTCCATTCTTTATGGCAGAGGCTTATTTAATATCCATATTGATACATTTAGATCTTCATAACTGAAAGATTGAAGGGACGGTGACATCCAAGAATTACAAAAAGTGAACACTTTTCATGGCCTCTAATGAAGGTGTCTACATGTATCCTGATGAGTTCTGTAATGCAATCCTCTGTGCAGTCATGAAAAGGCATTTGAAAAGGGCTAAGTTGTTTATCCCTGAATCATGCTATTCTTTCCCTTTGCTGAGGATCGTCATTTTCCCTTGCATTGTTTCAACAAAATATTTTAAGAGTAACTAATAAGAAACATGTTTATACAAACAGATCAGTAACAGTTATGAATGTTAAAGTATAAAAGATTTATGTGAACCACAAAAATGGTAATACAATCATGCATATCAGTTCCTCTACATAAATCTTAGTCCAAACAGTTGAGCTATTCAGAGTATACTGAGTTTATATTATTACTGTTTCAGGCAGCAATGCAGACAGATGAAACTTCAGAGGTATCTATGGCCAAATATAACTCATTTAGTGAAAAGAGAAAAGAAGTCAAAAATTCTTTAGGCTACCAGTGAAACTTAGTAACAAACTGCAATGGGAAATCAGCAATGACAACTGATTCTGAATGAAATATTCATGTGCGTCAGGAACCAAAAACTGGCTTTTCATCTCTGTAAGGTCATCTGTCGTGTTGAAAAATTAGGAGTGGGGGGGAATGAGCTAGAATTCAACATACGTAAAAAAGGGATGCATAGCACACTGCAGCAAATTAAAGTTCAGTATTGGCGGGATCCAAGTCCAAGTAGGTTCCCTCTGTAGCTAATAAAGAGAAGAATATTCTGGTAAAGGCTGACTTAGAGTGAGAATAACATAGCTGCTTTCTTGTCACAGACTACAGAGAAAGAGTAAAAAGTCTCACTTGACAAAGTTAAATCTTTGTGAATACCCTCCAAGACTATTATCTGACACTAGCAAACTTACACTGTCACCCTTTATGCCTATACTTCTGCATAACACTGAAATCCAGTTGTGGTAATTTCTTTCAATCCTCTGAATACCCTTATACTCTTTTAAGCAGGGTCTGTCTACATTCTTGGGTAGAGTCTCTGGCCCAATGGCTCTTTCCGTCTTTTAGCTCTTATTGAAACCTCTAAGGAATACTGAAATGTTAATAATTAAAATAACAAAAGTATCATCAGTGTGTTTTCAGTTACAGTTACTACTTAAATCTTTGACTGGATCCTGACAGCCAGATTCAGGAGCATACAATATAGGTGTTTCTGCAGAAAGTTATTCCTCTTTATAACTAAACAAGATGTCCCTTAGCTTCAGCTGGTGTTTTTAGTGACTAATCAGACAATGCTTTCCGAAGTGTCTTAACCTTGATCCCCCACCTGAGAAAATGAATATCCCTCAGCATTCTCCGACATTGTTTGGGAGTTACCTACATCATCTCTGCTTCCTTCACAATTGCAACGTAGCTCCCATAAATATATAACAAATGGTAGGACAGGACAGAGGAAAAGACATTACAGTAGGTCCTGCACTGTAATTCAACTCTCATATTATCTGCCTGCACAACAGTTGCTTAGTGCAGGTTCTGACTCTTTTGTTTTTCTTGTTACTTTTTTCGTTCACTCTGAGAGCAACTGAACAGAAGATTGTAATTTACAGCTCAAAAAAGCATGTGACACTTTGGAACGACACAGTTTATTCAATTAGTTTATAGTTGCACTATGGCCTCTGGCTAAACTACATCATGCTATGGATCAGTACTCACTCTAATCTACAGTGAATAACTGCTAGAAGAAGTTACTCCACCTATTTGCTGGACTAAAAGAAATTTCACAGTTGTAGTATATTACAGATGTCAGCATCGGGAAAGGATATACCACAGCTGGGTATCATTGGAGCTTCTGAATTCCGTTGTGAAAATAAATCATGTTCATTGTCTTCACAATATAGAAACAGGCCTGCCAAGGTACTGCTGTGATGCACATCCTTGAAGTATGATGCACATTTTGATATCACTGTATGCTGTGGGCAGTCAGCCTGCTTGTTAAAAATCAGAGAGGCAGCCAGAAATATTGTACCACACCCTAAAGTCAAGACAACACCACCACAAACATGTCCCAGAAGACCTTTAGTTAATTTGTTCTCTTTCTTCCCACTTTAAAATTAAACCCATCTTTCCTATCAGGCAAGCCTTCAGAATTTGTGTACAGAAATCATTTCTATATGCATTTTGTTATTTTTGTAGCTTAAATAATTGTCACTGATGAATTCAGTTCTGAGACTGAATGCCCCAGCTGTAAAATGGAGATACTACCGTCTCTTCTAATCACACCGCAGAGATTATGATGACTGCTTATGACATACATCAGCTTTCAGTGGCAGATGTAAAGACAACACAGAATATTGCAAACCAACCACATGTATCAGAAGGAAGTATCAGATCCAGACAGCCATACCTCAAATCTCTACTCTTCAGACGTACGACATGTATAACAATTTTATTTAATAAGAAAAATAAAATGTGAAATGAAATTGCTAAAATTTCAACAGACTTTCTCAGTAGACATTATATCTCTCATCCTTTGGCTGTGCTGTTTCATATGTCCATATGCATTGGCCATTTCCCAAAGGTTTGGAAACCATCTGATGTAATGCTCAGCTAAACCTTGGCTTTTAAGAAAACTGAAAGCAAATTTCTTCCAAAAGTAAAGAAACTAATAGAAACACGAGATAAGTCAAACACCCCAAAATATGCTGGACAGCTAGACAACTGTGTTGACTAATGGCTTGCCAAATACCAAGGTGGTATGTTAACCTACAGGTTACTCAAGCTTACCTTCTCCTGTGTGTATGGTATGCAAACAGGCCTCAGAAGCAGGGTGTACCAGCATATTTTGAGCTTTCCAAAACAAGCTTCTCCAGTGCATTTTGTTTGAAATCCAGAGTCTGAGGCCCTTTTCCTCTCTTTTTCCACTGTACAAGACAACAGAAACTGGGTTCCAGACCAGAAAAATTTCAAGCAGCAAAAAAGATGGCAATGACAGAACCCAGACAATACCCATGTCCAACAAATTATTTTTCTAGTCCAACAGGAAAAACTAACAGGAAGGTTCTTGGCCAGAAGTATGAAGTTTGACCTACATTGGATTTTCCCCCTTGCTTTTCTCTCTTCATCTGAACCATGGTGGGATATTCCATCATTTTCAAATCAAGACTGAGTTCTTAGATTGTTATCTAAGTTATTTAAGATATTTTGAGTAGGCATCAGGGTTTTGCTCTTGATTTCCACAACCTCTAATAAAATGAGTTTCAATCAGTGTCTGTGTTACTAGGAACTAATATAGTTGCAAGGAAATGAAACAAGTAACAATACCACATGGGTAAGTGATACCTGGAATTGGTGACCCATTAAAGAGGTGGACTGAAAACAAAGATCCTTTTAAGACAGCGAGAGCATTGCTATCAAATGTGATGCTGTGGGGATATAATCCATAATGTTAACCAACAAGAAAACAGTTACTGCAATTACAGAAAGAAATTCAAACTATTCTTGTAGATCAATTTTTAACAGTATCTTTCTTACTTACCAAAGATTACATGATATGGTGCTGTTCAGGGATATTATTGTCTTGAAAATGAACATACATTTTACCTTAAGTAAATATAAAATTATACACACAAATAATGAGAATGAAATCACAGCTCTGAAAATACAGATGTAACTTCCAGATCTAAAAGTTGACTAAAGATACACCACAAGCAGATTAGCCAGGTCTGTCAAATCAATTTACAACTCAACAATACGCAGAGATACAGATGGTTTTTATTTCTGAAGTATTAATCTTGTAGACATTAAATTGGTCTTAACAAAATATTTTCTTGTGTCCTGTAGCTTTTAACAGAGTTGTGTTATCTCCTGTGTAAAAACTGTGGAGTCCATAGGAAAGGCCAACTTCAATATTAAATTAAATCTAGCTATTACTCTTCTCCAAAATTCTTGAAGTTGTGGACAATGTGACTGTGTTTCCATCTCTTGCTCCATCAGTTTAAAAAAAAAAAACCACCACCACAAACTATTATCATTTTAGATTACTATACTTATCATTGGCTTTGTTATCCTGTGGGACCTTTAAGATGTTTTCTATTACATGGTCTTACATCGCATGCCATCAATCACTGATTAAGTTCCTATTATCTCTATCTCCTTCCAAATTCATGCTCAGATCTTTTGTTATCAAAAATATACCAACGGCAGCCAAGACTTCATTAACATTTTAGACAAAAGAATCCTTGTTCCAGCTGTCGAATTCTAGAGAGTCTGGAGTTTTAAATACTAGGTCTCCTAAGCATGTGTGCAAATGCTCTGCAGAACTGACCCATGGGAAAAGCAGTTGTGAGTTGTTCCATCCAACAATGTGAGATGAGCTCTGGGAATACCTTTAAGGCAATGGTATCGGACACATCTTTTTGTGACAAACCATCTTGAACGCTTTTCCAACATCCAGGTTTACTGCAAACCTCATGACCTCACACTTTTGAGTATTTTTAGGTTTCAGCTCAGAAATAAGTCTACGGTCTGCTATGTGTTAAGATATCATATGTGACACATTGCCTTGCTGGAAGCTGACTATCCAGCCTGGGCTAGCTACAGTTTCCCAAACAGAGCTGGGAAGGGATGGTGGGTCTGCAGCACACACTAGAGCCATTATCTCCTGCCTTCCATAATGTAGGGAAGGAGGAGAGGAGAAACATGAATCAACCAATACCAAATGCTTTATCACCGTGTCTGCCAGATGTTATCCCCAGTGATAAGGAATGGTTCCCACTGCCTGTGAAACTGGCGAAAATACCCTGTTTGCCTTCTGCTTGTCTCCAGAGGCAGGTATCAAACATGCATTTGCCCTCCATTTTGCCCTGTAATTGGACATGAACTGAGAGTGTAATATTGTATTGACTGTGCTTACACGACCCCTAGACTATTAGGTGCTGCAAAGCAGTGTAAGTGGAGGGCAGTGGGATTCATATTCTCTCCCTCTCTTGGACAGCTAAGCACAAAACTTGCTCAGGCATTCTAACTTCCTCGCTGAGAAGTAAAGAGCTTAAAACAAGAATCCTCATGGCTTTAACTTGTGAGCAGTTGAAACATGGCCAGCATAGTTCTTCAAAAGTCATTATTTAAAAATAGTCTGTGGGAAAGCCCCAAACAAAATAAATATTTTTTATTTGTAATATCTGTTTTTTGGAACGGAGCGGATAGCAGCTGGTACAGAAAGTGCCTCAGAGGATCTGATTTACAGATTATGTCCTAATAACACAGCTTTGAAATCTGTGTTCCTTTGAGTTGGAAAACAAATAGGTGAGGCAACAATATTTACTTAGGACCAGATTCTGTCTTTTTACCTCCCATTTATTAATACCTTCACATTTACACTGCAGCAAAGTCTTGCTTCATCAGTCCCTTTTTGCTCTTGCCACAGAAGAGGCATGAGTTTCTCCATGTATCCTTCTAGGCAGGTTGGCTTATCCAGCTGGGATCACACTAATAGCCTTCTTCTCTTGCAGGCTTTGAGAAGAATAGGGCTGCTGCCTCAAAGCCAGTGTTGTGCAGTCTGCCTGTTGGCAGGGGCGCAAAGGGTAGGAAAAGTTTTTGCTCACTCTTATTCCCACCTTTCCCTGCAGCCCACTCTTTTTTTTTTTTTTTTTTTGGCAATCAGTCCAACAGTTACATTAAAACTACATATCCCATGGTCATTAGGCATGGCTAAACACGTTTTACAAACAAAAGTTTTCAGTTGGTATTTAGCACCAGGGGGGTAGGTTCCTTTTATTTTCACCTGACCTTCCTCTCTGAAATACACCACAAAATCTTCCAAGTAATTTTAGCGAGCTCTCATGAGAAGCAACAAAGCACTTTCACAGTTGTTTCAACATGGGCATCATCAATGCTGGTAAGGCAGATAGTTTATAATTTTAGGCAAAGTGAGGTGGATATAACAGCTACCATACTCATAAAGGCAATATACAGAGCAATAATGAACTCAGATGGATACTAACTCTACATCACATAAAGATAAATAAAATATTTTTGCATTGCAGAAGCTGTAACAAAGACAGTGAACTGGGCAGGAGGAAAGAGGTAAAAAAAAAAGGAAAGAGGTGTTAAGCTCTGGTGACATTCATCAGCCAAATAGTTCCCTAAAGAGCCAGTTTGGTCAAGTACTAAGGCTGAGATATTTTACTCTAAAGGTCTGGAAGCCTCTAGAACCAAAAGGCACAAAATGGCAGACAACTAAGTATGCCACTCTTTGTCTTTGATGTACCTTGCATTAGGCTGCTGCACATGAAGAGCTGGACTTTCTTCTGCAGCCTACTGTGGCTCAGCAGTGTTGTTTCTTTTTCCAGGAAAAATCACATGAAAACTAATCGGGAAGCCAGGATTCTCTCTGCTAACACACTGAACTCCAAAGCAGGACTTGCACATATGCAGTGGATTGTGAGATTATGGAAATGGAAAACAGCAGCTTGGCTTTGGAGAATCGCTCATTTTGATGGCTCTATATCCTATATATCCTGACTTTGGTGGATATCCTGTGTTTAAATGTTAATTTTCTCTACTAAGTTCATGTTAGAATTTCTTTCAAACAGTTGAAATAATTTTAGCTTCAGTAGAGTTGTCAGAGGAAATTATTTGATAAAGTGTCTTGTGTTTCTTTGTTATGCAATGGATTATTGTATTGTGTTTGATATTCAGTTCTGTTTGTGGTACATGAGTTTCATTTTAACTGAAAATACATTCTTTTCCTATTTTCTAACCTATTTTTCATATACGTAGACAAGACTTTCACCACCAATAGAAAGATGTCATTCAGGGGAGAGGGCTAGGGTAGGGGGAAGAAGATCATAGTTTACTAATTTGGGGGTTTTCTGCCCAAAACTTTGAAACAAAGGATATTCTACACCATTCAAACTGCTTTTCCTTGAATGGGTAATGCTATTTTGATAAGTTTGCATTTGCCTGGCATTATGGTCCATGTTTAGAAGCTGTTAGCAGTGTGTTTTTTTCTCAAGATTGACAGTAGGAGGTATTTGCTTATGACAACCCAAACTAGACACCCCACTTCCCTATATGCCTTCAGACACTGACTCTACAAGAAAATTAATGTCAAAGCCTACTTAGTCTATTTGACTATGGGCAGGCACCTAGTTTTCATATTAAGGGAATCGCTATCATTATTTTAACAATGTCAGCCCTCTGCGTGTGCTAGTCTGGCATTAAACGTCACAGGACTGTGCTTTCATATTGCCATGTAGAAATGTTGAGAAAAGGATTAAAATAAGAGATTTTTATTCTTGATATGAAAGAAAAACCTACTGTGACCATATTTCTTGGAAGCAGCATTGGCAGAAGAGCTAACTTGCCCAGAAAACACAGCAAATGATGGCCCTAGCTAGTAGTACTTGGAACATCCAAACATAGCCTATTGGGGAATACTTACACCAATTATATTAAGTTACTTCAGGCATTTCCTTTCTGCCTGATTCAGAGAATCTGGATTGGGGTCCCTATGTGATCAATAGAGAGGCACAAGGACAATTCAGAGCACCATGGAAATCCACTTGGGATAGCATTTCCTCCTTCCTTCCTCTTTTTCCTCACACACACACTTCAGCAACTTTCAACAGAGTTGTGAAAATTATACCACCATGGAGAAAGAATCCATAAAGAAAGAATCCATAAAGAAAACTGTGCTTTAGCAATTATCCATGCACACGTGCTTTACGTGACCACTGACTTCACTATTCTGCCTGTTCTGTGAGACATTAAAAACATCTGAACTCACTAACAGCCATACTGGGTCACACCACCCATTATTTTATCTCCATCAACATCCAGGAAAGAGAATAAGAACAGACTATGAACTGCATGAGTGCTCTTCTCATAGACGGGTAGTTTCCGAAAATCAGTGGGTTGAACATTTCATGTCGGAAGACATTGTGTATTTACTAAAGGTTTATTGTCCTCTGCCAGACCCAACACTCATCAATTTACCTAATGCCTCCTAGAAAAAATGCTTGAGCCCCATAGCAATCTCTTCCACAATTTATGTTTCATGTGAACATATACATCAATTTGTATGAAACCATTTAAATGGCAATTTTATTGGATATTCTTTAGTTCTTAAACTGTAAAACATAATTCATTTACTTTCTCCTTGTCATTCCAGATTTATAGACATGAAGATTTTATACTTCTCTTGGTTTTCCTTTCTGCAAGCTGAAGAAATTATTATCTATTTAACCTTAGCTCTGATCATTCTTGTCACCCTTTTTTGTACCTTTTCTAGCTCTCTTGTTTCTGAGAAACAATGCTAAATATTCATCACTTGCTCTGACCATGATACTGGACAAAATATTCAACTACACTGAAAATCCTGGTTTTTAACCACGAGGCTTAATTAAAAATTATGGATTGAAAAAAACCTTTGAGTGTAGCTGTCTCAGTTAAACTCTGCCTTGATTTCCAGTTTTTTTCACAGTTGCTTACATCACATCTTTAGTTTTATATAACTCCACAACTAGGACAGTTTCTGGGTCATTGCCATGATATTTTCTCCACTGAAAAACATGTTTATCTGGCTGAACTTATTCACGTTTCCACCATTTTCCAATATTCCACTGGAAAGGGCAATAAGAAACAGGACAAAATCATTGTCGATTAAATTTAATTCAGAGGTAAGGTTAATATCTCTAGGAAAGAAGTGAGAGAAACGGGTGCACAATCAGTTTATACATATTTGATAGAAAAGGTTTTGGCCTTATGAGTAAGTTTCTACTTGCAGCCTAACCAGGTTGTTCTTGATGTCCTTTTTTTTTCTTTTTTTTTTTTTTTCATTTTTGTTTCCAGAAATACATATGACATAGGGTCCTTTTCAATAATTACTTTGAGAGTGATTTGCAGTCTAGCTTAAGGTCTGGCTCTTCATTTGCAGATCATGATTCCCTATATGGTTAGAAATTATTTTCAGGGAGCTTTTCTCCATTAATCTAGAGGCAACAGGACCACACCGTGTTCTGATCAACAGCTCCTTTATGTGAATCCCTGCAGGAGAGCATTCCTCTCTGGGGTTCACTATCTTCACTGCAACCACAAATAACAGATAGCACATGGTGAAACAAGTTGATTTGCTTAATACTTTTGCATCCAGTGGTGGAAACAGAGGGCCTTGAAAATAAGATGTTTGTTAAATTCTGGTGAGATCTCTCTGGTTTCCATTAATGATATTGTTTTATAAAATACTGAAATACAATTACAATAAGAGCATTTTCATAAGGTTATTCACCATATGTCTTGTGTTACAAAGAAACGTCTGCCATTGGCATGTCATTATCCAGCTGCTCCTTCTAGTGACTGCATATCTTCCTCCAAGCCACCAAATCTTGCACACTGTTGGAGGTAAAAACCTAGACTTACGTTTAGCTGTTCTAGCTCTCGTGAAGTGCTGTCATTTTTAAAGACTAGTTCTGATTTCAGAAATATATTTTATTCCTCTAGAGGGTAAAACCCTTTCTTGTGTAATAATGCCATTTACTATAGTATTAATTAAAAAAAAAAAAAGCAATTGCAGGAACCAAACTTTATTCATCCTTACAACTCCCCAGTATTTCCTGGCATTTTGTAAATGTGTAAAACCAACCATTCAGATCCTGTTTTCCTGATTGGAACTACAAAATAAAGCAGAAGGACATACAGCTGGCAGGTGAGCCAAAGGTCATCAATTTCCTTCCAGATGCATCTTGCAGGTCTTCTGAGTGCCATGAAGAGAGCAGAAGCAAACACAGATCTCTTGCTGGAAGAGTGGCTGAAGGCTTCCTGTTATTCAGAACTACTTTTCTCAGAAGCTATTGTCCAGAGGACCATAAAATATCCCTCCAAAAGGTTTTGCTTTTCTTAACTGTATCATATATTCTGGAGACCTGTTAGAGAAACTCTGCAATTGCAAAGTACTTCAGACTTTCTAAGCGCTTGGTAACATGCGTTAGCTGTTCACCGAGCCTGGGCTATCTTTCCACTGCTGTGACACAAAAGTCATTCAGAAGTAGCCTATACAAGAGGGAAAACAGATCCATAAGAAGAAATAGGTGAGTACTTTTTTACGTATAATATTTGAAACCTGATGTTCTAGGGAAAACACACTATGAGCTAAATGTGAGTATCCAGCCAGTTTTATAGATGGAACTTATACTCTATTTTATTAATGGACTACAAAGACTTCCGTCTAAGTACCATTAGCATATGTGAGCACATAGTCTTTGTGCTTGCTAAAGCAACAAAGCACACAGTTTTATCTTTCACCTTTGTTTTTGCTTGAGAAGCCACAGTGATTACTAAGTGCACAGTAGCTTATGACTACTTTTCACACACACTTTCCAAAGATTTCTGTAAGGAATCCATCAATGTGGTTTCAAGCAGTAATTCAGTGGTAAAATGTTGCTCCCAGCTCATTGCATCATTTCATCGAACTGTATTCTCTAGAGAATGTCCAGTGCTTGAAGACATGATTCTCATGTTTGTTCCTCAGATACTTAAGACCAAGGCAACAGCATATGCTTTTTTTCTGCTTCTGAAAACAAGACTGAATGAAGCTGAGTAGGCATACACATACACATTACTCAGAGTTAACCATCTAAAGGATTAGTAGGGAGTTGATTAAGTTAATGTCAAGTGATTTAGTGCTTTAGATTACCAACTTTGGTATTTCTGAAAATCTGAAGTTTTCAGGACAATAGTTTTGATGTCATGGACCAGAAAAGAGGGATATATAGGAATGATGTTACTACTCAGGTAAAGCTTTGGGGTTAGGGTCTTTTCTTTTTGGGTGGGGAGTGTTGTCTATTTTTGCTAAACTAAGCACCTGAGCTCCGTCACTGCAGGAGGTACACCTGGAAATGCATATTTTAGAGCAGAGGCTCCCGTCTGTCAACCAAGATTATAACACATTGATAACACCTTCAGAGTGTTATCAAACTTCATAATAATGAAGCATGTCAATGAGGAAATCACTGAAGGGGTTTTGTTTTCTTTTTCTAGGAACAAGCAAATGGAAGTTTATGAACAATGATGGAATGCTGTAATTCTTGCTTTCCTTAGGTCACCAAAATATTATGTAGGTTATTCCTCAACAAAAAGATAAGAGTGGTGTTTCTTCAGTTATAAACTACAAGCAACAACTTCTTTTCTCCTAATTTAATGTGTGCTTTGGAGTACACATTCCTCTGAGTGTTCTTCAACAGATGATGCTTACACAACATGGAGATTATTTGCAATAGTAACAGTGCCTTGAACATACATAGAGAATCTCAAAGCCTAATTCACTTGCAATAAACTGCAATTTTTGTGTTACATAGAAGATTGGATCTGTCACCTCTAAACCTGTTGTTGATCTTCTGATTTTGCTGTGATTGGGTAAAATGAAATACTGTTATTCACTTAATGCTTTTGGGGGCATTTATCTAGTGTTTCATCTCCTAGATAAATATACAAAAAAACCCAAATAGGGACAGCAAACAGCTTTGACAAGAACTTCCCCGGATAGAAAGCAATGCTGCCACAAACTTAATACAAGATGAAAGAAGGTCCTGGCTGGTGTCCTTATGACAGAGGTCCTGGCTGTACTTGGTCAACAAGCTTTGTCTCGAACTGCACCAAGAGTTCTTAGCAGTCAGATCGGTTTGCAGGAGGAAAGGAAAAGTCTCAAGCTTCTGCAGAATTTAGGTTTGGTTAGTATTTTAGGTCACCTGGTTTTGCTTAGACATTACAAAAGCAAAATCTGTCTTAGATCGAAGAGGCAACACTTACTCCTTTCCTGGCACTGACCTCTAGTATGAAAATTGTGAGTATAATGCTGAAAGGGCACTGCTTAAAATAATAAGGGTGGATGGTTTTCTGGTAGGAACCTCTAAATTTGATGCTTCAAGTGGTTTCATAATGTTGCTTAATGGAGGTATTAAATGCAGTTATAAAACTATCGGAGAGTTACAGAGAGGTTAGGAATCTCTTTTTGAGACATTGAAGCACTGAAGTGAATACAGTTGTGCTGTGTCAGCCACAGATACTGTGTCACAGTTACAGGAAAACAACAAAAAAAAGCAGTCTATAGGAGTATCTATGAAGAAAGTATAGTTTCATTACTTGCTTTAAACCAGAGAAGTTTAGAATTTAGTGTTTTCAAACAGGTTGGTTCTGAAAATTTATTGACTTTTGCATGTAGAAAAGAAGTGCAGGAACTTGAAAAATGGAAGAATGCTATCACACACACACACACAAGAAAAAAAAAAGGCTTTTTCCTTGTTAATCCATAAATGGGTATTCTGCAAAACACAGCCTGACCTCACCTCTTCTCTTCATTAGATGGATTGATGCCCTATTATATCTACATATATTTCTGGAAAGTGCAACAAACATTAGACAAAAGTAAAAGAAACGTGATGGGCCAGGGGATAGAAACTGTGGAAGACCAACTGAAAATAAGTGGGAAGTATGAAAAACAGAAAACTAGATGCTTTGGCTGGCCACCAAGGGCTCCTTTGGAGTGCTGTTTGAAGACCAAACACAGTTCTGAGTCATTTTCCACTTATCTACTGCATTTGGTATTCTATAAAATGTATATTTTCTTTCATTTCAGCATGCAATGGAGAATTACAGATTAAAAAAACTGTTTTCTTCTTTAGTAAAACCTAGAAAGATTGCTACATGGTTTTGGTTGAAATGCTCCCACATTCAGTTGGAGTACTGCGTCCAGCTGTGGAGCCCTCAGCATAAGCATATAGACTTTTGGGAGCCAGTCCAGAGGAGGCCATGAAGATGCTCCGAGGGCTGGAGCACCTCTGCTATGGGGACAGGCTGAGAGAGTTGGGCTTGTTCAGCCTGGAGAAGAGAAGGCTCCAGGGAGACCTTATAGCACCTTCCAGTACCTGAAGGGGCCTACAAGGAAGATGGGAGGGACTGTTTACAAGGGCCTGTAGTGACAGGACAAAGGGTGATGGGTTTAAATTGAAAGTGGGGAGGTTTAAATTAGATATCAGGAAGAAGTTCTTCACAGAGAGGGTGGTGAGACACTGGAACAGGTTGCCCAGAGAAGCTGTGGATGCCCCATCCCTGGAAGTGTTCAAGGCCAGGCTGGATGAGGCTTTGAGGAACCTGGTCTAGTGGAAGGTGTCCCTGCCCATGGCAGGGAGGGTGGAACCAGATGATCTTTAAGGTCCCTTCCAACCCAAACCATTCTGTGATTCTATGAAATCTCCCTCGTTCTTATGCCTGTGCTTACAAGGAATTTTTCAAATTTACTGTACGCATAATGTCAGGTTATGTTAATAATAATGTTATTAGAATTGTTAATAGCAATTAGTATTGCTGGAACTGCAAGTGATAACCAGTGAACATACAGATTTAATTAAGTGATGCAAAGACATTGTATAGCATGCTATAGCAGTGTTGGATTTACAGTGCTCTGGCACAACTGCACAATGTATTGTAGTTTCAATTCCTTCATGAGAAAGTAGATAAGAAAGAGCAACTGACATCATTTACCTGGAGTTGTGCAAAGTGACTGACACCATCCCTCATGACGTCCTTATCTCTGAATTGGAGAGACATGGATTTTATGGATGGACCACTCAGTGGATAAAGGATTGGCTGGATGGTCACACTCAAAGTGCTGCATTCAATGGTTTCATGTCCAAGTGGAGACCAGTGATGAGTAGAGTTCTTCAGGGGTTGGTATTGGGACAGATGCTATTCACCATCTTTGTCAATGACATGGATGATGGCATCGAATGCACCCTCAGCAAGTTTGCCAATGACACCAAGCTGTGGGATGCAGTTGACACGCTGGAGGGAAGGGAAGCCCTACAGAGGGACCAAACACAAATACAGGCTGGACAGAGAATGGATTGAGAGCAGCCCTCAGGAGAAGAACTTGGGGATGTCGGTTGAGGAGAAGCTCAACATGGCCTGGCAACGTGCATTTGCAACACAGAAAGCCAACTGTATCCTGGGATGCATCAAAAGAAGCGTCAAAGGAGGTGATGCCTTTGCCTCTACTCCGCTCTGGAAGGACCCCACCTGGAATACTGCATTCAGCTCTGGGATCCCCAACATAAGTAGGTACATGGACCTGTTGGAGTGAGTCCAGAGGAGGCCACAAAGACAATCAGGGGGCTGGAGCACCTCTGCTATGGGGACAGGCTGAGAGAGTTGGGCTTGTTCAGCCTGGAGGAGAGAAAACTCTGGGGAGACCTTATAGCACCTTCCAGTACCTGAAGGGGGTCTACAAAAAAGCTGGAGAGGAACTTTTAACAAAGAGAAGTTGTGGATGGCCCATCCCTGGAAGTCTTCAAGGCCAAGATGAATGGGAATTTGAGTAACCTGACGTGTTCAAAGGTGTCCCTGCCCATGGCAGAGAGGTTGGAACTAGAGGATGTTTAATTCCCTTCCAACCCAAACCTTTCTATGATTCTATGAGAAGTTACTACTCACTCTGAATGTCAGAGTTACTTGAATGTACACAAATCCCTCTACCAGTGAAAAGACACAGTTGTGAGGCTTCCTCATACTGCAGCTTTTACTTTATGTATCAACCTTTAACTGCAAATAAAAGCATGTTTCAGATTCCCATTTATTTGTGCCTTATTATAAGAATATTTGCATGCATAATGTGTTCTGCAGTTTAAGAATACATATACTCACTGTAAGAACAAACCTGACCAAATCATCCAACTTGTCTACCAAACAACTAGTTTGTAATTACATTTTAGCTATAGAGTAGCAATTACTGATGTCACCAGGTCAATATCAAATTGCCAGATGTTGTAGCTTCCTGATTTTAAAATCAATTGATCTATTAAAATTAACTATTTCCATTTTTTCCAGAGTAATAAACAAAAAAATCCATGGCCAGATATATACATCATGAGTTTGGTGGCTCTATTAATATATTTCAATTACTTTTGTGTTTTAGTAATTGCTAGTGATTGCCTAAAGAAAAGATTAGTTTCTAGCACGTCAATCTGCTGTTTGAGTCCAATGTGCTACTGGACAGTGCCTTAGGTATTTCAGCTGACATTTATGTTTCAACAAATTATCATAGTCACTGTAATAAGATTACAAAAGCTACAGAAATTTATGGTTTGACTATAAAATCTTTTTTTTTTTTTCCTTTTTTTGGTCTGGATTCAAAAATGCAGCTTACAAACATATCATTTTCATTCTCCTGAACTGACCTGCCAGTAAGTAGCTTGGCAGTTTACTGAAGCCAAAAATTCTGTGTGCATCTTGGTAGTTTATGACTCTTGTACCAATGATAACACTTCTCCCTCTGACCAGAAAATGTTGACAATTGATACTGAAATAGGTGTCAAACATCTGTATGTTTCCATGCTGGATTTTTAATGGGATTTTTTTCTTTTCTGGTAGTCTTTCTTTTTTTTTTTTTAATTGTATGATTAATATTGTAAGAATCTTCAGTTTAAGAAGGACTTTACATGCTTGACTAACAGTCAACCTTATCTTATTTTAACAAAGATTGAAACATGTTGCTAAAGTCTAGGATTTACTATTTACTGTGTGGATTTCTAGGCAGGCATGAGGTGAAATAAGTGCACTGATTCATTTAATGGCAAAAGAGGCATTTTTCTTGGCTAAACAGCTACTACGAGTCTGATCAGTCAAATATTCAGAGGACAAGCTTTCACCATCAAGATACATAGATATGTGGTCAGTGATCAGCAGTGTGAGGTTTGACACTTCAGGACGAGAAAGGTTCTTTAAACTGAACAGTTGCTGTTTAAAAAGCCTTATATTGCCTTTTTTATTGAGTGAAATTAACTGGGTTTTTTTTCTCTCCTGTCCTCCTTTCTTTTAACAGTATTCAGGTGGGATTTTGACTGTATATGACCTTGAATGAAAGGATTCATGGATGCTTTAGGTAGGTGAATATTAAATCATGTTTACTTTTGGATAAACACTCCATTCTGTAAGGGAAAAGAGAGCACTTCAGTGTATTACAAAGGCTGTAATTAAGAAGCCAATATTTAGGCATATAACCTATAATAAGTAATATGTAGCTTCAACCTCATATTAATATTGTTGCAAAGGAAATTAATTTTCTTCTAAAACAGTTGACCAATTTTATTCTCTTCTTCGAGCAAGGTCTTGTAAGCAATGTTATGATGTTTCAACCTCAGTATTTTTAGGAATGACTAATCTGATAACCTTTTGATTTGATCATTGGTGAATACATCTGATGACTGCAACTGAGTTAATAAAGCAACAATGTTTTGAATAAATCTACCTTAGTTTGCTAAATACTCTCTTGTGTTCTTAGAGCATTAGAAAAAAAGTGGGGTTCTTTCCATATTTACAGTAGGTTACAACCTTGAAAGGAAATAACTTGGAACTATCCCTACACTGCAGTCTTTGTTCCTTTCAACAATTAACTTCACGGTGAACTGGAGGTTTTGCTTTCATGCATAGATATGTATGTATCAATATGCATATTTTCATGCATGCAATTACTAGACTATGTTGTGGTCAAAGGCCATTTCTTTGGATCTCTGTAATAAATGGGAGTTTTATGTAATAATCCACAAATATCAAAAAAGTTCTGCTAAAAGCCAAAGCCTGAAGTAGTGCTGCCCCAGAAGAATACTGTGCATTTTTGTGGAATCAGGCTAGCTTATACAAGATGGGAGTTATTAATTTTTTTCCTTTCTTTCTTTTTCTCTTGATTTTGTTTTTTTAATTTTTGGTAAAACCAGTAGTTTAAAAAGGTTCTGAAGTACTTTTAGGTGCAGAAAATATTAGGAAAAGTTGTATCTGCTGCTGGAATTCATTCACAAAATGCTTATAATTCACTCAGAATTTTTGGTTAATAAGTATCCTGAACTTGCTGGTGACACTATTCCTTTCTCATGTCTCCACTTTCCTTTCACATTCTCATTCCCTTTTTATAGATTTCCTTGATTTCGTTCAGAGTTTGCTTTGGTTTTTCTGCCTATCACAGTATTTTATTCAGTATTCTTCGTACAACTTCTTACTGCATAAAGTGCCGACAGAAACAAGCTGAAAGACCATCATCCAGTTTCCAATCTACAACCTCATGTCAGCTCAGGTGTTCCATCTTTAAATTCTTTCTTCTCTCTATTCTCTCTCTACCCTGCATTGCTCCTGGGGGCAGAATTATGTATTTTTCTATGCAGTCTGGAAGCAGTGAGTTTTCCAGATGATTCCTATGTCAGAAGCAGGTTCTCCAGGACAGAGCTGTCTGAAAAGCTGTCTTCTTTGCTTTTATCCTCATCAGTGACAGTCCTTCAAAAGACACAGCAGTTTAGAAAGAGAGTTATTGTGCATTGCTCACCTCAGTACCTGGGACTAATTAGGCTAATTAACCAGTAATTAGTGGCTAATCCTGAAGGCCTTGAATTTAAGTTGCTGTCTGCATGACCAGCTGCAAGGGAACATTCATACCCTGATGGAAAAAGATTCAATTAGGCAAGGATAAGTTCTCTTCAAAACAATGTTGTTTTCTTGGTGCTCTGAGGTTTTGTAGTGGTTTTAAGATGGGGTGAATCTCAAACACAGAATCATCCACAGAGCAAATCAGGTGACTTTAGTCATGCTACCTCTTTAATTTAATTACCAGAATGATGGACCTTTGATGCCAAATGACTTAACACTTAGATCTGCCTACAGAAGGCAGTGGCAGTATCTATAGTTCCCTAATAGCAGATAGAGTCACTCCACTCATTTTCATCGTCTTCCTTTCCCTAAAATGTGGAAGTCAGGTAGATACAGGAAAGTAATTATAAATTAACTATAAAGTTGCTTTCCAGTTATGTCTCTCTCACTGTGCTTCTCAAGGCATGGATTTCTATCTATGCCCTAACACATAAGAGATCTCCAAGGTCCCCAGAAAGGATAAACCACCCTGTAAGTGCTGTTTTGGCTGGAATAGAGTTAATTTTCTTCATACTAGCTAGTATGGGACTATGTTTTGGATTTATGCTGGAAATAGTGTTGATAACACAGGGATGTATTAGTTACTGCTGAGCAGTGCTTACACAGAGTCAAGGAGTTTTCTGCTTCTCACACCACCCCGCCAGCGAGTGAGCTGGGGGTGCACAAGAAGTTGGGAGGGAACGCAGCCAGGACAGCTGACCCCAACTGACCAAAAGAATATCCCACACCATATGATGTCATGCTCAGCATATAAAACTGGGAAAGAAGGAGGAAGGGGAGGACATTGGGAATGATGGTGTTTGTCTTCCCAAGTAACCGCTACATGTGACGGTGCCCTGCTTTCCTGGAGATGGCTGAACACCTGCCTGCCCATGAGAAGTGGTGAATGAATTTCTTGTTTCGTTTTGCTTATGCACAGCTTTTGCGTTACCTGTTAAACTGTCTTTATTTCAGCCCACGAGTGTTCTCACTTTTACCCACAGTGAGGGAGTAAGCAAGCAGCTGGGTGGTGCTTAGTTGCTGGCTGGGGTTAAACCACGACACCATACTATTTCAGCTAGAGCAAGTTTCTCATATGGAAAAGGATTTAAAACATAGTTCTGCAGTCTTTTTCTGGCTGTGACCCAGCAGCTGAGCCAATCCAGCTGTCCCTCCATTTACTCCAAGCCAAATCCCCAGTTTTTCCTCCTGCAGGAGGAGTGCATAAGTGTATGCATTTGTTTGTGTGTATGTATGTGTAACACACACATGTTCATATATCTGTCATCTTTAATGTTTTTGATAGTTGAATGCTCCAGATCTTTGCCCTAATCAGTTGGTGCTAAGATGTTCCATGCTTATCAGAATGTCTCACAATAAGCTGCAGTTATGCATTTCTTGTCCCCTTAACTGTCACCAGTCCTTGCTATTTCAACAAGTATCTGCTACAAGACATGTCCATCAAACATAGTTGAAGCCTGTAGGCCAAGATATGTAGAAGGTATAATGAGCCAAAACAAATTAAGAAAATGTTCCAAATGTCAGCAATAGAGTCACTGGTTTAGACTTCAGATTTCTATTTTGTATGAGTGACGGACAATGACATTTCAGGTTCCTCTTTTCTGACTGAAATTTTCAGGAAAAAAACCACAAGGCTTACCAATACGAAAAGTATTTCAATTGTCTTGTGCCACAGTGCCAGCAGTATGCCCAGAAACTTCCATAGCACTAAGACACAGTTCCTGACCAGAGTAACTTTAAGATTGCATAACACAAACTATAAGGTGGAGTGTGCATACAGATATTTCAAGGTTGTGAGACAATAAAGCAGGTAAGACTTCTTGTTCTGGCTCTAGATTCATGAGCTTTGATACACATGGTTAAATAATCATTTAGGCTAGTGCATTGAGAGTGGTTGGGTATGAATATTCCCCATGTCACTCACCTGTCTGCCCTTGGCTGGAGAGGCCAAAATACTCTGATTACACTAGCTCTGTGCATCACTTCAGCTCAGGCAGTATTTTGTGATTTCAGAGGTATTATTTGGGCAAGCATTATGTGTTTGATTAAATAAATATCCTCACTTATAAAGATAATTTAAGGTGCAGAGAAGATGTGGGTTATACTGCCAGTGTGGACTCCGTTTTTCTCCTTCTTATTAAAAAGTATTTGAAGTGTTGCAAACTTCACCTCAGAGGAACAGGATTTATTTGTAGATTATGTTAGACATTGTGTTATTCTCATTGCAACATACCTGTACCACATCCTGGGCTGATTATTCTCATGGCATCGGGTCTAAGAGTACATGGGATGCTTCACCCTTCATGTTGGGTGTCTCTTTCCATAATGGTACAGAGATTAAGTGATTAAGTTTTCTCCCAAACTGTGCTTGCCTCAAACAATATCAATTTGCCTTCACTGAAAATCTCACAAAGTATTTATTACTTTTTCCAAATGAAGAATTGAAATTCCTCAAACAAACTACAAATTTGTCTCATGTTCCCATTACCTGAGCTGATTGTTGTCTTACTCATTCAAGACAGCAAGGACAACACTGAGGAAATACAGCCACCAGTGTAAGCATAAAGCCCATTTCTGATTGAACTTTAGCACAGTCTTTCATTAGACATCCAGTGTAAATGCAAGACTAAAATCTGTTTAAAAGTTGTAAATGTAACAAACCTTCAGTATTTTATTCACTTCCAAGTAGCACTTGGTATATCTAATACCTTTGATGTCTCATCAGGGGTATTGGTAAATTGTTGTCTGAATTTTTGCATCCTGATGGGTGCTGTGGTTTATCTTCTTTGGTTTGTGTTACGTAGAAGTAATGCCAGACAGAAAAGTAGAAGGTATATCCTGTTTCATGGCTTACTGATTTCCTTGATACATTCATGACAGGTCCTACATCTTATATTGAAACTGTAGTTATTTTTTAACAAAGTTTTAGCATATCAGATTCCATTGCTTAGTGTTCAAGAACTTAATCTTACTCCCACATATAAATTAAAAAACTTCTCTGTTGACCCTGGAAACTGGTGGCTGGTGGCATTCCTGAACCACTGAGTTGCTCAAAGTTTGTCAGAAGAGAGCTTCCTCCTGTGGAAGCCACAGGAAATATCTCAGGGAGGGTAAAGGTCAGTAGCATTGATGAGCTCTGCCTGGCAGTGAGATCATGGGGCTCCTTCCTTTTTCCCACACAGCTCTGAACCCCACAGAAGTGGAGATTGTGGTCAGTAAGAAAATTAGAAAACAGAAACAGTAATGCCTAATACCCGTTGAAAAAAAAAAAAACCAAACATGAACTCTGCCCCTTCCCAAGATGAATGATTTAAAGTTCATGAGGGTCTACACAGTAAATCATATTCTTGCTCTTTCTGCTTGATGTTCTTTAGAGAACAGCTGACCTTGAATTTCTTGTCAGTACTTTAGAAAAGTGGGAAAAAAAATATATGTAAGAGGAAGGGTAGGAGGACTTTCTCACAGATTTATCAGATGGGGTTCTCCTCTGTGCCAGGGATGCTGCTATTTGTCTCTCTCTTTCATCTCTTTCCTTGATTGCAGTCCTGGCAATCTTGCTTCCTAGTTCTGTTTCTCGCTTAGTGTCTAGTGTTCATATTTCAGACAAAATTCCAGTTCCCAAAAATTAAGAATGCCGTGATTACAGGTGCCTGTGTTCCTGAGTCAGCTTTCACATGCATTATTAGAAGATGCAAGGATATAATTAAAGGTATGAGGGAATGCAAACAGGAAGGGTCAACTTTGTCAGACATTTAAGTCAGTCTAGTAGAAGGCCACAGGCCTCCTACATGTTACCCCTAACTCAGTATAAATCTTTTTCAGGCAGTCACTTCAGCTCAGCCTTTTGAATATTCCTGTCTTCCTTAGTTTACAACAATGGCAGGTCTTCTGAAAGCCCATCATATTTCCCCACACACACACCTCTGGAGACCATAGGAGATCTAACAACTACCTCACCCACAGATCCAGTGCTTAACGGATTTCTGAACTAAACCTCGTGCCACAGGGCCATCAGCAATTGTTCCTTACATGCAGCAAAGGTCCTGGAAAAACTCATTCCAGATTTATTTATCAGACCTAACTGCGGATGCTCATGGCAGAACCAGCTTCCAAAAACACACTGGTGAAATTGGAGGTCCCATTCTTCGACAGTCTTTCTGGCTGGATAAATGACTCCCTGCTGTACACATGGGCACTACAATCCTGACATTGATCATGTCTATATATTAAATATATATCCTTCCCTTCTTCAGCAATCAGTATAGACCCTCAAAGTCATTATACCCAGGTGAAGAAGCAGGGTAAAATGGCTATATTTCACCCATCAATAACTGCAGAGGCAGCATGCCGCATCATTTTATACATCTTAGTACTGACTTATATAAAGAGCTGGCTACATCATTACAGACCTAGTCTACTTCGCAGTGCCCACAATGCTTAGGAAATCTAGAGTAGCCACCTTTGGATGGAGTTAATAAAGTGTTACCGTGAGGGCAAAGTAAGACATGAAATGTCACTTTCCCTGTGTCATTCAAGAAGGTCAGAGCACTGCTAGTTAGTTTATGCTCCTTCCTTAGCCAAAGCTAGCACCTACTTCATGGTCTCAACAAGCTACTGGCTGATCATGCTGCTACCGGCATCCTGTACCCATTGCCAGCATCCTGTACCCAGTTACACATGCTTATCGGCTCTATAAGGCACTGGCATCTAGGACAGTCATATTGATCCACTGCTCCTCTTAACACCGTTGCACCCTTCTTCACCCTTTGTTCAAAGTGAAATGATGCATGCACCAACTTGTGCATCTACTGCCTTATTGAGTCACCCAAGATCCTCTCAAAATAGGGTACATGAAATCCAAGATAATGGCTTCCTTCTTCTAGACATATATTTTGAGCAGAATATCTAGGTAATTGAAAATTATCTCAGTGGTTCCTCTTAACACCGTTGCACCCTTCTTCACCCTTTGTTCAAAGTGAAATGATGCATGCACCAACTTGTGCATCTACTGCCTTATTGAGTCACCCAAGATCCTCTCAAAATAGGGTACATGAAATCCAAGATAATGGCTTCCTTCTTCTAGACATATATTTTGAGCAGAATATCTAGGTAATTGAAAATTATCTCAGTGGTTACTAGCTGTTTCTTTCCAGAAACTAGCTCACCTGGTGCCATCAAGTTCAGCGGTAAAGAATAAGTCAACTAGGCACTCCAAATTAGCTAATTGATTAATGGAATATTTCATCACCATATATTTGATTACAGGTCAAAAAAATGTTGGTAGGATATCTAGTCTCTATTCTTTGCTAACAAGCTTATCCCTATAAACCATCGATTGCTGTATGCTAAGGCTAGTTTCTGATACTCCTAAAGTGTTTTTTTGTATTTTCCCACAAATGCAGTGGTCCACGGAAAGCAAATAGTACAGCACCCCTGAGTTTTTAAACCTGAAATTCAAACATTTCATCAACAATTCTTATTTAAGATGACAAGTATGTTGTACAGAAAATACTATTAATTGGAAGACAGACTAATATAGCTATTCTTTTTTTTTAACATCTTAGTTAAGTCTTCTTTCCTGATATGAAACACAAAATAAAAAATCTATATCTAGTTACCACCTTGAATACGGAAATAAACATACCACACAGTATCTTAAGTCACACACTTTGGTGTCTCATGTGGTCCTGGCATCCCACATATGAAATTTGAGATATCATAAAACCAAGACTGGCCATTCAAATAGATTGCAGCAAGGGAAAAGTGTATGAGTGACTTCGATTGCTTAAGGGCAATGCAGTAGGTTGAACCGTGGAAAACACCAGGACAATTTCAGACTGTTCTGAAACTTAACCTGGCACAGACCCCAAAATCCTAGTGTGTCATTTCTTCTCTTGTCAAACATATATGCAGCCCAGTGCTTTCCTTCAAGAATTGAATACTCACAGCCCAGTCAGCAGGTTTGAAGGCAACAGACCTCCCTTCTGAAGGAAAAATATCTGGGAAATTTAACTTCTGAACTCTATCAACTATCTGCTGAGAATGTGTAAACTATGGGTCTGTAATTGTAAATACATCGACAATGGGTGGATTTTTATAAGTAAATTTAAAAGCACATTCTTGACACAAGGGCTATTATTCTTCCAAATCTCATATCATTCCTCAAGAGCAAATCATGCTAGAACTCTTTTCAAGAGAAGACAATCAAAATAATTTTAAAAGCTCAAAACGTTTTTCCTTAACATAATTCTTGGAAATTGCTGGACATTTTGGGCAGAAATTTTCCAAAAGAGATTCCAGCTGAAGCAGGCACCCAGCATGGAAAATTTCAGCCCAAATGGTCAAACTTTGGCAAAATCATTAAGAAACAACCTCCGGCTATTTATGAGAAAGTGTCAGACAACCTTAATAATAGGCACTGTTACCATCTGAGCTATAATATACATAGCTGTGTGCACATATGCTGCTATAGCTAACTATTGAAGATATTTTTATTTATAAAAGGTTTTACCCTTCCCACATAGATCTTAAGTGAAAGTATGATGGTCTATAGTGTCAGCAAAGTTTATATTGGCAATTATATGATATGACTGCATTACCTACGTGTGGCAAAGCCACAACTGATTTAAAAACATTGTGCCAAGAAAGAGTCTAAGCCAGAAAATACCACTGTGTGTTTTGTCTCTCTCACGTAGTTTAGAAATGGTTTAGACAGATCCTTATTTTTTTTTAATACATACTCTATTTTGTGTCTTTTCTTCTCATAACTTTTTTAAATGAAGGTAAGGTAACTTTGATCCTTAAACCAATTTTAAGATCTGACTTCTGTGACTTACTAGATCCCAAAGTAAACACTGTGTGTGAACTCCTGACTGGATGCTGAGGTCTGTAGCTATGGTGATCTTTCAACCTTTCTATCTGCTTAAAAACAAAGACTCACTTCTGTCTGTTGCACTGGCTAAGGAAAGTGAAAGGTTGTATGTTTGAAGGAAGAAAACAAAATTCTTTAGTTATGTATTATGTGACCTTAAGTGCAAAATATCTGTGATATTCTCATCTAGATGGTAGGAGGAAATAGGTATGAGTATGTTGGTGAGGGAGCTGTGCAGGACATCATAGCAACAAAGCAGTCTTACTGCTCTTTACTCTTATTACCTAGGAGAAGCTGCAGTGTAATTAGGCCCTATCATATCAAACTGTCAAGATCTTTTAGACTTTTGACTGAGAAAAAAATTATTCTCTGAGTATAAGACCAACTCATGTGTCACCTAATCTGACTAAGCAATACTGGAGAAGACCCCTGAAACTGAACACAGGTGACCATACAGGCATATTGGTCTCTTGCACAGGCAGATTAATGGATGCAGCAGCCAGAAGCAGAGATCTTTTTGATTTTGGTGGGTTTTTTTGGTTTTGTTCTTGTTTCTTTGTTTTGGTTTTGTTTTGGTTGGTTGGTTTTTTAATGTATCTTCATTAATTAGCAAAAGTTTTTAAAAAGTGAAGAGGAACAGTTTATTGTTCCAATGCTGTCAGCTAGCTACAGTGAGACTTTTCCATTTTAGGTACTGCATTTAGATATCAAATTTAGCCTGCCAAATGTTTATCTAAATATCTTAATTATAGTAAAAACATTCAGATCATCAGAATGTCCTGTCCATGACTCTGAAATTACTTTCCTTCTTCCCTCTTGCCATATTCTAATCTCCAAGGTAATTCACACTCCAATGTCCTGCCTGGCTTTTATATTTTTCCTCTACACACCCATTGCAGGCTTTTAAACACAGCTGTATAATAAAAAACTTGCTCTTCATTGTCTTGTTCAACTTAATTGCAGTTGTTCTTGGAAAAAATAATTTTCTTCCAAGATATTTTCTGTCTCCTATGATGCTTTAATTTATTTTTTATCTATTTTATTTATTACTGTGATTTGCTTTCTTGAGCATTGCCTTGAGCGCCTTGGAGGGGTTGGAAGTTGATGGCTATGTAAATAAACTTATTATTGTTCCAGATGTTTGTTTCATTTGAGGGCCAAATTCTGCTCACAATTAGACTAGGGAAATCCTGCTGTCTTCAGTGTGATTGCCATAGAAAAAGGAAAGCAACCACTGGCTCTGAATCTCTTTTTTAGTGATTTTTTGTTTATCTCACCGCTTTGCCACTTGTTATGTAAGACAGCTTTTTAATTTGCAGACAGTGTCCTAAATATTCTTTTAGTGGAAGGAATTATCTATCTCCTCTAAAGATCCTATTCTACCTCTGCACAGATGCTGTTAATCCTTCCCATCACAGACATTCAGCAATACTTGAGTTCCTACATCATGGACCTAAACTCTACACACTGTACCAACAGAGAGGAAAAAGGCTGCTCCAAATCTAAAGAGCAGGTATCAAAGATACACAGAGAATGCTAAAGAGGATGAAGTAATGTTAAAAGGCTTACTCTTGATCATTTTGGAAAATTCTTTACAAGTTAAATCCTCACCAGTTATTCACTTCTTTCACACAATATCTGTATTAAATTATTTCTATTCATTTTTTTATTCTGTGGTTTCTGTTTTCATTGAAATTATTTTAAAAGCAGCTTTTTAAAGCTCTTTTTCCCTTAAATAAGAGCTTTAAACTTTGAGTTCCCAGCTCAGGTGTTGGACTAATGCCATCCATGCAGTTCTCACAGGAGGGTGACAAGTCCTGAGAACACTCATGGAGCAGACAAATGTACAATTCTTCAAAGTTTTTAAAATTACTGAGCCCACAGAATTACTTATACCCATTTTGATCTCTTTAGTGCAGCAACCTTGACTTTATACCTCTACAATACCTGGAAAGATGTTATTTCTATCTAAATAGTGCCATATATTCCCATCCAAAAATACATGCTCTAAAGTGGAAAGTGCCTGTCATACAAGACTCCTGCCAAGAGGCAAATACCCAAAAAAGACAGGAAACAAAATTCCTGAATTCTTGGATATTGTATAGAATCATTTTGTATTAAATGAAAAACAACAGCAATAATTGCCACCATTCATATTATTGTTTATGAAAAGGTACTGTGCTGTCATCTACAGTTACATAAGAATTACAAAAATAATTCTATTACCAGCTTTAAAATAAGTTTATCAATCTATTTTGATCCTTTTCTGAAGGATTCCACTGCATCTACAAGCTGCTTTTGCTCTAGTTTTGTCCAAGTGTAGTATTAAGTGGGAAAGGAGCAGTCATCCCAACAGACTTCTGGTAAAAAGAGACGTGATTTGCCACAGATTTTGCGGATGCTGAATGTTTTCCAGGCTCCAAAGAGTGATTATACAAAATTATGAAGAAAATAACCACAACAGTGATTAAAAACAGTGACACCATATCTATCTCAATCAGTCCCTATGACCAAGATTTTGGAAAACTAGGATTTTATGCCAATTGAGTATGTTTTTATAAGATGGTCTTATGGTCTTCCATCAGCAACAGTCAGAGGTAAGACATGGGACCAGGCAGAACTTTGGTTTGATTCTGTAGGTCATTCTGACAAGCACTGCATCTCAGGAAGAAAGAATCAGATAAAACTAAGTCAATGTAGTTTAAAATCCAAACTTGCAATATGCAAAACTACTTGATCAAGTACTTAGCTGAAGTGCCTTGCACCCCTTCCCAATCTCCCCTTGTCACAAACCTCAGCTTCACTTTAACTCACAGTTTAAAAAAGCTCAAAGAGATTGTACTTCTTTTGAATGAGTGATGTCTTTTGCCTACTTAATTTATAAACCAAGCCTCTGAAGCATTTAAAATGAAGTGTTTAAAACTCAGGCAACTGTATTTAAGACAACAACTAGAGCTGTCAGGGAACCAGCAACAGCACACTTTAACATACTGCTCAGTAACATGTTCATTGCAAATGAAATGGATAAATAAATAAATGGAAAATCTTAGGAACAAGCTGTCTAGCAGAAAGCCTTGGCACCTGGGGTAAATCACTACTTTGGGGTCGCATATGAAAAGATTTGCCAAACAAATGACCTGAACTCTGCCCTGAGCAGAGCCCTGCCAAATCACACTGTGTAGCTGAGGAGAGCAGGGACTGCCACAGGTGTCATTCGTGGATCGAAACAACAGCGTACCTTCATGTGTACACCACTTAGATAAGATCACTGACCATTCTGTAGTACCAGCATCAAATATGGTATTCAAAATAAATGTTCAGGTAATGGGAAGGTAGGGGCCAGGTAATCTCCTAGGCACCAGGAATGACAGCCACAGAGGGAGCCAGTTCAAAGGAATTGAATGTGACAAGGGTAGGAAGGTGGCTCTGCAGTAGACCTTCTTCTATGTGCCTCACACAGAAAACCTGCACTGCTCTTGTAGAGGGGGAAGGAGGGAAAAACTGCTTTTGCAGCTACACCTTCCAGAACTTCAATATCCTGTCCCCTCTAGCAGAAAAAAGAGGCAGCCAGCAGAGATATGGCAAAAGGCAGGTTCACAGAAGAAATAATTGGGAGGAACCCATGGCAAGAATGTGTGTTTATTTAGTGTATCTCATCAGGTCAGTATACTTATGATCATTAACACCTTTAAAAACATTTTGTAAATAAATGAGATAGAAAAAAAATTAAGCAGACATCAGAGAGCATCTATCCAGCAGGACCTACCTCTTGCAAAGCTATTATCCCTTAAACAGCCCATTATTCTGCAAAAGCTTACAGAAGGAAAGTGCACATGTTTCCCATTTGAGGTTAATTACACAAAATTAAAGCCATTCCACGACTATCAGAACTAATGTTTGCTTTCTAGTGGCTTTGTGTCTTGTGGCTGACTGAATGCTTTACTGAAGTATAACAAGGTTGTCTAATAGGGAGCAATTTTGACTAATGAACGGGTTTGTCTGGTGTCTGATAAAGTTCAAACTCCAGTTCACACTTTCCTCATGTGTGTATCATTCAAAGATATATTTCTATCTCTTCCTGGCTCATGTCATTACTAGTCTAATTATAAATATTGCTATGAATGATTCTGCCTTTTTAATTCAGCATATGTAAATGGAAGGATTGATAACAATTGCTAATTACTCCACACCTAAAATTAATGGTTGCAAGCGACATTCTTTTCAGGTCCAGCCATTTAGTAAAAATTAGTTTATCTGCCTGGTTCATTACAATGGAAAAGGCAACCACATCCAAGCAAGACACCTGAAGTGTTGTGACTCGCAAACACTGTCAATAATAAAAGCCGTCTCATTTTTGTGCATATATTACATGTGCACATTATAGGTAGAAAAGCAAAATGACACCAAATAACTTTGCATGGGAAAGAGACCTGGCATAATACCAGTTAGAAAATCTGCCAAAATATTGCTTTGTTTAAGTTGGCCTAGTGCTTTTCAGACTCTGATATCTTTGACTGATGTCCCTGCCAAGAAGATTATGAAGTGTTGAGTTGTTTAAGAACACTATATCTTGATTTGCTTTAGTAAGTTTACCATTCAAAATGTGGTAAAACTTTTTATGCATGTAACTAAAACAAGCATATAGCTACAAAAAAGAGAATTCACAATTGTTCCTTGAGTCAATCATCCTAAAAATTTGGACAACCTTGGGATAGGTTCTAATGAGATAGTCAGTCCAGGTTTATTCTTTTCTTGTCTTTGATAAGTATTTGATCAAAAGTAAATCCCATAGTTTCTACTTGTAAAAATTGTATAATGGTTGCCCTATCTAAATGCAAAAATTCTGTTCCAATGAACTTGAAAATTATTCAAACCAGAAAGACTTCCATGAATATAAAAGTGCATTTTTAAAATCATGTCTAATTCCATTTTCTCTGGAGTTTAAAGACTGACCTGTAGTACTAATTTCTAGAGTTCAAACAAATAGCAGGTTTATTTTTTCCTTAATTCATTCTAACTAAGGAGGAAATATTAATCTGTATTATCAAATTTTCTGTAATTCATACTGCAATTATATTAGTGCTAATGCATTTACCTGGGCTAAAAACTCACACTTTATGTATGTTTACCAAAAGCAAAAATTCTATCCTATTTTTAACGGGAAAACTTAATTTGTAATTAAATTTCATGCATCAACCATTAAGGAGTAATACAATTACAAATGCATCAAGGAGTAATACAATTACAAATTACTTGTGTAACTATTGAAAAACAGTGAATGGGAATTATTGGATTGAAATACCATGTATAATCTGCTTCCAGTAACAGTTACTTTGCAAAGGGATTTATACAGAAAATGAGAACCAAATATAGTCACACAAATATGTTTTGAGTTATACTGTGATTTTTGCATTTTCCCAATTGAAATTAGGATTTTTTTCCTGTGCTCAGTTACATGAAAAATTCAATTAAATTATGTCAAATACACTTTTAGTGTGAGTTTCTAATATTTATGTTATTTATCCAGAAAGGAAATTTGAGGAACTTTTTTGATAAATCTTAGAGATCTGTTAGCCTTTGCAATCAAAAGAAATATTATCTGTGACACCTAATAGGACTTGAAAAGCATCTGCATTCCAAAGAGGGATGTAATTAGCCTGCCTACTACACAAAATTGCCATACTTTTTCAGGTCTCCTGATAGTAAAAAGAATTAATCACCACCTCCCTGAGGTCAATAATGAAATCTAAGTATTTTTAAATAACAAATATTGGTTGATCTTAGTATGCACTGACTAGAAATCTGCAAGAAAGATGAGGCCTGAATATAAGCAGCTGACTGGGAACAGATTTCCTCAGATGTACTTCCACACTGTAATTAATTATAATTCTGTTAACTATATTGCAGTTAATATAATCTGTTATCTTAAATGTAGACAAGACAGGACAAGGACAGGAAAAGGGGTAACGGGTTTAAATTGAAAGCGGGGAGGTTTAGATTAGATATCAGGAAAAATTTCTTCACGGAGAGGGTGATGAGGCACTGGAACAGGTTGCCCAGAGAAGCTGTGGATGCCCCATCCCTGGAAGTGTTCAAGGCCAGGCTGGCTGTGGCTTTGAGCAACCTGGTCTAGTGGAAGGTGTCCCTGCCCATGGCAGGGGGGTTGGAACTAGATGGGCTTCAAGGTCCCTTCCAACCTTAACCATTCTATGATTCTGTGTATTTATGTATAATAATTATTTAAGACCATTTCAGATTACACAGTCCACTTCCATGGGCAAATGTTCCAGCAAGATGAAATCTTAATTACTAGGTTTTGCTGATTAATACCAGGGTTTTTAACATTTAACAATTTTATGGCATAAAACATATGTTTATGAAACATAACTGATAGACTGTAAAGCAGCCTTTGTAGCTATTAGACCTCTCCAAGAAGACAGGAGACAAAAGGAGACAAAGTTTTAGAATGGTGGGCAGGGCATAGATGGCCAATATGAGTTAATAAAGGCTGTTGTGTAAGAGGGACCTCTTTTCATATGAGGTCAAAGGTTAAGCTTTTCGAAGGCATGTATTTTTCTAGCATGTACTGGTAATGAATAGGACGTGCTATTCAGCGTTTGAATATATGTCTTACAAAATTCTGGAACTTAATTGAAACAGATTTTTCTGAAATCATCCTGATTATATGACAAGAACTTTATAGTGAAATTGAGATATTTAAAAATATTAGTCTCTTCGAAAACATATGCCCCCAACAGCGTGCTTGGCCCACTAAGAAGGAAATGGGATATCCATTAATAAACATGCATATGTTTATTTAAACTAACAATATACAGAGGAGCTAGTATTTTCCAAGCTATCTTGAGAATTTATCTTTTCATTACAAATATCACTAGACCCTATCTAAAGAGTGAGAAATGGATTATTATTTTGACTTGTCTAATTTTAAACTGGTAATGTTAAAATATGACTTGAACCGAAATTTGTCTTTTTTTTTTAATTCTGACATCATAAACCTCTAATTCAGCAAATGCCACAAACATGTACTTACTTTGAGGTATATCACTAGTCCCACTACTCATGGTCCTAAAATTAAAGACATGTTTATATTCTATTTTGGTTGAGACCCTAAATTAAAGCTAATTCCAGTTAAGTGATTGAAGTTACACTGAGCTAATAAGAACAGAGACAGACTTTTGTTTAAGGTTTCCGAGCCTTGTTGAACTGAGACTCTGATGTGTCTTGCTATTAGATTCAAAGCTGGCATTGAAAATCTAATTTAATTTGCTCCTAGCTTCTAGTTCAAAGGCATCATTCTTTTGTCTCTTTTTAAATACTTCTAAAACATGCAGACTTCTTTTAATCTAATTAAAATATGGCAGTGCCATGTAAAAGGCGCTTTCTGTCATCAAACACTAACATTACAACACTGGTATTGCACTCAATATTGTACAGAGAAATGTGAGTCCTGAAGGGCCAAATCCTATTTGTAATCACATTTAACATGAGGCCTGAAGGAAAGGTAATGTTCTGGGATCCCACAAAACAGCTGCATAAAAGAACATTTGGGTTTTATTTTGCCACAGTTTGATATTTTGTACAACTGGGAATTTGTTTCCTGCTGCTGTATTCAGACTGTTCAGGATTTTCTAACATTGATATTAAAAGTACCTTATACTAAATTTTATCTCTAAAGAAATATAGTATAGGAAGCACTAACTATATTTAGACAACTAGGTTTTGATACATGAGAGCAACTGTGGCAGCCTAAGTATCTACAAACACAAATCCCTAGTTTCAAGATGAAAACATAGTAAAGAGTACATGTAAATGTAAAAAGCGTTGTTCAGAGACCACCCACCCAAATTTCTCAAAACATGTCCTCAGAAGACGAATCATGAAAAAGGCTTTCAATCAGTCCTTCCCAAGTTAAGGGTTCTGTTTCCCCAGCTGAAAACACAGCAGCCAAAAAAAGCAATTCACAGTGTCTTGTTTTAGTTGTTTGTCAGGGAATTCCATGTTTGCTAACAACAGTTGATAATATTCACAATATTCAAGTATCCTGTTTCAACTCTGGAAAAAAGAAGTAATGAAAAAACATTTGGTCTGAAGGATTAATCCAAGATGTTGACTGGTTTAAACAATACCTCCAAGGTCCTGCAAAACTTTGATGTTCTTCCTCAAGCATCTGCCAATCTACTCAACTCCAACCATTCAACAATCAGAACTTAAATATTTTCATCTCAGACCAGGACAAGCGGTGAAATACCAAATTTCTAGCAACTAAACTTTTCAAAAAGTTTGATTCAGAAATTTCTCCATGCTTTTCTTGTTATGTAAGGGATCTAACAGTTTCATTATTACGTTTTTGAAGTGACCTGACATATTTAGTGAGTTCAACTGTGAACAAATATCTGTTTTATGATAAATCTCATAAAAAGCTATCCAGGATCAACATTCCATCACATTACACATTAAACCAATAAGTGAAGGTAATAACATCTTTCCAACAGGACTTAGTATTAAACAGCTAAATAAAATACACAGGGGGTGAGAGAGAAAGCAGAATGAATTAATAAAAATTTAACAAAAGTTAACAACTCTTGGCTTGTCACTTTAGACCCCTCTCCTACATTGCAAAGTTTACCATGCAAATCTTGTAGTTAATGAGAAAACAGAAAGTAGTACTTTAAAGCAAAAGCAAGCAGCAACAAACCCCACACATTTTTACACTGCAGCGTCAGCTTATTCTTAAGTATATCAGATGTCCAGGCTTGAAGGCCACAAAAAGCTAAGTATGCCTCTTGAATATAATGCAAACCTCTCATACACACATTTTTTGATAAAAAAATCTGTATAAGTAACTCTTAAGATAACTTACAAATCACAGTTATCTCAACAACACTACAAGGAGGAAAAAAAAAGTTTAAAATGTCATGAAAATTAGTCAAACCACATTTATTGATCTCTCTGGTCTGCCAGCAACAGAATTTTTCTCCCCTCCAAATCTATCCCTACCTTTAAGCTGTTCATTATATTCCTATAAGCAGTATTTGGACAATAAGCATGATTTAATATTTTTGTGCTTCTCCATTCCTTTCCTCTGGCTGCTGAAGGTACCACTGCATTGATCCTTAACTACCATTGCTCCTTAATCACCACCAGTGTGAGATATATGATTAGCTAAAACAATCATGCTACAGTAATAATAGGCTTCCGAATTTTGTAAAGTATTTTTGTATTTTATTTTAAATATTATTTTGTGCTAAAGTTATTAGGAAAAAAAGCTAAGAGAATCAAGTAGACTTTTATTCCCTCTGCTTGGCAGAAGCTTTTATTAAAATAAGCTGAAGCACATGACTGAACATTAATATATTCCTGATCACATCAATTCCAACTCTAACCACTCCACAAGTACTTTGGCCAGTCCCGGACAGTGTACTCATAATGGACACTGTACGTTTTTTTCTTTTCTTGGGGCATCAATGAATCATATGAAAATGTAAGCAACATCTGCCAGGCTCATTGAACTGATCTTCCAAGGCTTCTTCATACATAAGAATTAGCCAAAGTGTGTTTCCAATTTTTTTAAACCACCATATCAGATGTTCATCTCAAAAATATAAGTTTAGTTTTTGGCTTTTTTCCAAGTAGATCATGTGAGCTTAAAAGGACAAGTATCACCAGATGTTCTCTGTCTTTCTTCCTGTCTTCTTCCCTCCTCTCCTTCTTCACTTCCCTCTCCCTCTATCTTTCCTCTAACTATGCTGTTAAAAAGAACAATAGAGGAATGAATTCGTACCTGTCCCAGATAAAGAAGAGAAAAATTATATAAAGAGAAAGTAAAACCCCTGTTAAAGAAATGAGTAATCACTCTAGGTTAATTCTAGAATCTGACAAAAAAAGATAAAAGCTAAACAGTATAAGTCATAAAAAGCAATTATTAAAATACATGCCAGCATTAGTTATCAAAGGTATCAAAAAATATTTTACTGGTGCACAGGATTTGTTAGCACAGTTCCTTACACTGCAGTAACAGACTGCTGGACTCACTGCAAGAACCAAACTAAAAAGCTCCGTATGTTGCAGCAATGGTGCAACTATGTAAACCGATTACATCAGTGCTTTCTTACCCAAAATAAAAGGGAAAAAAAATACGCACACAGAGAGACATACATAACAATTGAATACCCTTGGTTACACACAGTGACTGTACTACATATCCTCTTCTCCTGTCTTATCAGCCTGGGTTGGAAGCCAGTCATAGCAAGGACTGTCTCACAGTCACCTGCACCACCATGTCTGCCACAGTGGAGCCCCAATCTTATTTGTTCAGACTAGATATAGTTACACCATCCAAGATGAGAGAAACCTGGGAGGCTGTACACAACAGCCCCAGTATGGCAGTTCAACTTTGTCTGTGATGTGAGGTCTAGGCCAAAAGGAGCACATAGTACACCAATCTGACAGAATCAGAAAAATATATAATCACATGAGCCTATGGAGGAAAAACTTTCTGAACCCCTCTGCACCAAGTCAGCAAATGAAGGCAAGGCAGTTACAAAAGCAGGATTGATAGGGGGGGAAAAAAAAAAGGTGGCAAATTACAGTGACAAAGCTTTAAATGCTGCCATGGATCTGGAGACTTCTCTGATTAATGCCAGGAAGTCTGAATATGTTCCCATCCAGAGTTTTCTCAGAGCTGCAAATCTTTTAAGCACAACCCCCTGAGGAATAAGACTTGTAAGATAACTGGTAGAATACCAGTGAGAAAAAGAACAATATATTCTCAAGTACTGGGAACGGAATTGCCATTAACATTTGCCATCCTTTTATAATCTGAACTTAATACTTTGTTCCCTAATCTTACTGAGAATTTCATGAACAAACTTCAGATTTGAGTGAAGAATGGTTTTATTTGATCTGTTGACCGTTGTGTAAGGCTAAAATAAACAATGAACTACTCAGTTTGTCCTATTCCTCTTTTTTGCATGTCTGCCCTCTATGGTGCCTGTATACTTTCAGTACAAAACAAGAAATTCAAGAAAACTTACTGAAAAACACCAAAAGATAGACATGCATTGATGCTTAGTTCTAATAATGGAATTTCAAGGCTTGCAGCAAAGACACGTTACCACAACCTGAAAGACTTGAGACAGAGGAAACGTGTCAACTGAATTCAAAGTGAGCTCTCCCATACCATTTGGGGTGAAGGGCCTGGCCGTGAAACCCAGAGTTTGGGCTAGGCTGAAGGAGTCAATCTGATCACATGAACTCCACCTTCATCAGACAGCCGATGGTCCTACTCTCAACCATCTGGGATTTGGAGGGGAAAATGAGAGTGAGAGGGAGGCTTTCCTGTTTGATTCTTCCTCTCTTGCTCTTTTTCACTCTCTTTTTCTAATACACATTGCATCTTTTGCAACAGTGATGGAAAACCAACAAAAGGCAGCTGAAAGCTAGTACCCCAATTACTGCTGGCTTAACTCATCCTCATCTCTAGCTGGCCTGTCAGAACATGGGCTATGCTTGATGTCCTCCACTCATGAATGTTTTGAGTCGGCACCTCGGCAGTTTTGGCTTGTTTCTCTTTCTGACCCCTTATTTGAACATTTGTCTTCTTTTGTCCTCCAGGAAATAGAATAAGAGTGAGTAGCAACAGAAAATCTAGGAAGTCCAAACCAGCTCAACTGTCTTCTCTTTTTATCCCAGAAGAACTATTACTGTTTTTAATATAATCTAAAAGACAGCCAAAGAAGGGAATTTCCCTATAAAAATCCCTGCAGCTAAAAGGGAAGAGGGATAATGTTTAACTGCAAGTTTAACAAGTTTAAACTCAATATTTCAAGCAGTTTAACCATTTTACCTTTTTCTGTGTCTGTAATCAAAGGGCAGATTTGGAATGCCGGTTATTACAATGGGAGCTTGCCAGTAATAACTTGAAACCAAACCCCAGACCATGCTTCACTGTTTACGTTGCAACTGTGAACATGGGTTATATTAACATCTTATCTTTTGTTAGGCCCCAGACTCCCTACCTTCAACACAGCACCTTATATTGCTAAGTAAAGGTAGAACCGTTTTGTGCTTTCTATAGATTAATATCACTATATAAGAACACATTCCCAACTGCTTATAGCTTTGCTAGGTTTTAACCATTTGCACATTTGAAGCATTCCCTGCTCTGTATACCTCAGAGACCTCTTTCCTTGCTGGGGAAAGCGTCAGTTAAGGTACTTCAGTCACTTCCAAGAGAGAGATTTCCAAGAATTTTGATTAAAAAGCACTGAGACGAGGAGCGAGGCAAGATGTGATACCAAGACTGACTGGGCAAGAGCCCATGGGGAACAGATCCCGTGCAAAGAAGGGTAAGCAATTACATAATTTATCATAATGCACACTCATAAGGAGACTGAATTAAGGTGCCAGAGGGAACTTGTAATTCTCAGACTTCATAATTTATAAATGTTTGACTTTCAATATTAATATTATTATTTTAATGTGGTGTTTTGTTATATATTATTTTTAAGACTTTGCTGTTACAGAAAGGAACAAAACATTTCTGTCCATTGTGAAAACGAACCATTTAGGAGCTTGGGGATCTTTAAGCAGAGTTCATTTTTCCCTGAATATGCCATGAGCCCATACTGGTTTGCTATGCCGAGAATGCATGCCTGGTTAACACGTTCCTGAGGACTGTAGTGGCACTTGCAAGCAGCCTCAGCAAGTCAGTATTTCTGATCTACTCTTTCCAGAATACGGGATCACTCTTGGACACATTTTTAAAATTAAAAAAAAAAAAAGAAAGAATACAAGGCTTAAGTTTTTGCATGTCTAGCAAAAATCCTGTGAAAATGATTTATAAATGATGTCCTTACTTAAGTAAACTTTTGTCAGATCTAGGCAATTTGGCATGTCTTTTGTTTATAAAATAGAACCTTGAAAACTTACCCTGTTTTTGTAATTACATAGTGAAATAAAAAGAGGATTTCTTTTTCCAGAGTGTTGCCTCTCTCATGTGTTTCATAATCTACTACACTATAGAGAACAAAAAAGGCACAATATTTTTGTGTCTAAAGCCAAATGAGAACCCAGTCACCACAAGACTTTGAGCTTCTTCAATTCCAGTTATAGCAAGGGGCTTAGCACCTCAGAAGAATCAAGCATAAGAAGGCCATGGCATTTTCAGGAAAAAAATTGAATGCGATATCTTTATTCCCATTCTCCTAAATGTTGCATTTTCACTATGAACAGAGTGTTTTGTTTCTTTCTGTACCAATATGCTTTGTTATTAAAGACAGAGAGATGCAGGCTATTCTCTAATAAGAGAAAATTAAATCTCTAAGGAAATGGTATTCACAATGTAAATTGTCATTGTAATGCAGAGGGAAAAAAATCTAGGCCAGTATTTTATGACAGGAACAATAACACAAATGCATTTTCCATTCAACCACATGTCAGATCCACTGACTTCTATGGGCGATAATTTTCACAGCTCTGAGATCTTTTTTTTAAAAATCATTCTCACTGAGTGGGTAGGTTTAATGCTCTCACCCATAGGAATAAGTTATTATAAATCTGTCCAGTAACAGGATACCTTAACTGTTAGGTTTTTGGCAAAGAGCAGAATTAAAAACAGTCCACCACTGATAAATACATGAATAATTTGACCAGTGGAGTTTTACTGTACCAAATATTTTGAGGGCGTTGAAGAATAAATAATTTATTTCTGTATATACACTTTGGATTATGCATCTGAAATAAATAATATTTGCAAAAATACAGGCTCAATACAGCTATGCTAAACTTCTTTGTCAGGAAAGAAATTATGAAGAAGGTCTGATGTAGATGTTTTCCCTTTTCCTTAACTCTGTGTGTGCGTTACTGTCAGAATGCAGAAGACCCTGTACTGTTGAGCCAACAGCAGCACCTGTGAGTATTCTTTGAGATGTGCCTTGTTGAGGTGAACAGGAGCTTGATGTACCAGGCATGTTACAGCATTTTCTCTTGACTGTGTAAGTAGTTATTACTCTTTGGGCTGCCGTTTCCTCTTCTCCCTTCTCTCAGCTAGAATTGAAGAAATCAGAGAAATGCACCCCCTGTCAGTCATCAAAGAAACGAGTCCACCAAACAGGCCACATGGATGGCTCTACCTCACAAGCCAAGAAAAAAAGCATAAGACTCTCAAGAAGGCTGAATTCAGGACCTCCTCCAGACTCCTATGAAAGCTATGAGTTAAAGCAGTAATAGCCAAATGAACATAGGGTGATGAAAGACCAGTGAGCCAAATGCAATAAACAGCTGCCAGTAACATATGAAATTGTGACACAAGCAAAAAGAAAACCAGAAAGAAGTAAAGCTTCTGTGATTTCCAGTAATCGTAGTTCAGTGCTACTGAGAGAAAGAAGTGCTTGTCATTTCCTTACCTTCTTAAAGACTCTGAGGTCTCACAAATACACCATCTTCCATCCAGAGAACCTGTGGATGCCCCATCCCTGGAAGTGTTCAAGGCCAGGCTGGATGAGGCTTTGAGCAACCTGGTCTAGTGGAAGGTGTCCCTGCCCATGGCAGGGGGGTTGGAACTAGATGGTCTTCAAGGGACCTTCCCACCCAAACTATTCTGTGATTCTATAATTCTTTCCACAAAAGTTACTTAAACTGATACAATTTGCCACTAAGGTGACCGAAGTAGATATATTAACTTCATTCTTTTCCCAAAGCACCTTGGTTCTCAGACCACTAGGATCCTTGTTAGATAGCTAGGAACATTGTCAGCTGCTCATAGAAGTCATATTACTGACACAGTTAATGCAACATATTTCACAGTATATATGCATAAAAAGTCTAAATGCCACCATGCCAGTAACTCTTGCTACACTGAGTGCTTTTTGTTAATTCCATAATTACAGTAGCTCAACTCTTATCTTAAAACTACTTGAACAAGAGAGTCTCAAATGTTATGTGATTAACTGAATCGATCCTTAACTGACTCTTACAACACAAACATTGAAATGTTTGCTGTTAATAAGATTCTTTTTTCTCTCAGCCACTTTCTTTATTTTGGCTTTACTCCTGTATTCCACACTCCCATTAGTCCTGTCTCTTCTTCAAATGGCTTTTTCCTTATGTCTAGGTCCTCTCTTCCAGCAACTGGCCAGCAGCTGAAATTAGTGTGAACTATGGATGCAAATTATGCAGTCTATCTGTGTCCCTCTAGATACCACTGAAACATCGAACTAAGCTGTGAATGCCTGTAGGAGACTTCATGCTTATGCTTCCTCTGAGTGTAGTGGATGCACACATGAACCCAGAGGGTGTGCCCATTCTTGTCTGCTGGAGTATGGCTCAAAAGCAGGCTAAAGTATAGGTCATACTGGGTGCACTGGGCACAGCTTACAGATACTGACCCAAGGCCAGCCAGACCTTTGATGTCTTGAGTCTCAGTCCTTTCTGCATTTGATAATGCTCTGGAAAGGGCCAGCAGCTCAAAATTCTTGACTAACACCACTAGAATAATTTTTGGTTCAGAAGACAGCTTTTGGTTTTGTGATTTTTTTTTCTTTCAAAAGTAAAAATCTCTTCATTCTTTAATTTTAAAGAATTTAAAGTTTTCTTACTAAACCTACAAATAATTTCATAATGATATGTATATTTTAAGGAATCATTGACTGACTTCCAGAAATAGGAAGCGTCAGTTGGGCTAGTTACCTACCATTATTTTATACTATTAACATCAGTAAGGCACCCAGCAGACTGACAGAAAGTAGTAGTCTGAAATATGCAGCAGAAGTAAATGGGAACGGTATCTTTAGCTGATAAAGGAAAGCAAGTTCTTTCGAAAGTTGTTTTCAATGCAACATCTTGGAGCTTTCTGAATTAGCATGTATTTAGATTTGATTACTGAGAACTGTATTTAAGAGGTAGTTTCAAGGCACTTGGCTACAAAGTTATTCCAGATGTTGTCAGTTACACAGACTGTGTATTTATTAAGCCTTTTTGTATTTTCCATTTCAGTGTGTGTTAAACTGCTGGTTTGTTTTATCCTCTTATTTTGATGTCAAAAGGCCCCAGTGGCAACAGAGACAATGGAAATAAAAATTAATTATAAAGACAACCACACATTCAAAAGGGTCTTTAAATTTATTGCAGCAATTTCATCCATTCAACAAGTCATAAAACCTACTGGGCCAGATCTTTAAAAGGTGTGCATAGGTACAATGCCCTTGCAATTTATAACAGCTGATAGTCAATCTTGTTTGTGTTTGCAAAGGACGTTCGGTTACATAATTGTTCATGCTCACAGTCCAGGATACACATGGATCTCTCAGTCAACTTGTTGAGTTTCACATGCAGAAAACATGCAGGCTGTGAATGGGCAGTTGTGGAGGCAGTGTAAATTTGGGTAGTCCTTCTGAAGTCACAAAAAATTTATGCAGAAGATCAGATCCAGTGTGTCCCATCTAATTATGTTGCGCATCCTCTGCAAGTGCAAGTGATTGCTCCTACAACACCGTGACTGAACACTCAATAGCTGTATTTTGAAAGCTGCCCCAGCAAAGGCTGAACTAATAAAGATATATTAATTCTAATCACAGCAGGATGCAGAGAAGGAAACGTAATATAACCTTATTGAAAAACAAAAAAACCCAAAATTTTCATGACTCAGGGAATTGCTAGTCATTTTTTCATCTAACATAATCTAGTCAATAACTTTCTCCTTTAAAAAAAAATTATAAGACATATTTTTTTTTTTAAAGGCTAAAAGTTGAAATTTAGATGCTTCATAAATGTTCATGGCATAGACTTCCAAAAGCTGGGAAGCATTTCATTAATGCTGCGCCTTCAAACACAGGGAATGTGTGGGGCTGTAACCTTTAAGACACAGACCCTCCTGTGACTAAGCTAAATCTGCTGCTCTTCATGTGCAAATTTTATGCAACACGTACATCACATTGAATATCACATTTTTACTCTGGGGGATTAGGGTTCAAACAGTAAAATCCAGTTATGGACTTTTCATGTATGGGAGAATTGACTTTCTGCATTTCACCCTTACTGAAGAGATGGGGTAAAGTAACTAAAATTTTCTCTGGTTTTAGTTTCAGAATGATTCAGTTTGAACTCTTTGAACCCAAATTTTTGGCTCAAACCAATACTTAATTTTCATATATTCTGTCCAGCTTTAATCACGTACTTTACCAATGGAAACAAATTACAAGGGTATTTTAGGCACTTGACTCCCATTGAAAATCTTCGTTGCTCTGTCCCTCTAAATAACCATTTTTCTACTTACTTCTAAAGATAGAAAACTAGGTCAATATTACATAAAAAATTTGGTGCTGGAATTCTGTTTATGAACTTTTTCATTGTTCTAGAAAATTCCAGTATTTCTAGAACCTAAAAACAGTATAGTCAATTAAATGTCCACCGATTGTAACATAATTTTACCTCTTCTGTCCAAGAGGTTTTGTAGAGTTGTCTATTTACAGTTGACACATGAAGCAATAGTCTTCATATTTATTTTTTTCCATATTCCCAGAGGAAATATCTGGTTTAGGTTTTTGTCATGAATAGCAGAAGATCACAAGTGGATCGAGAGAAAAGACCAGCAAAGAGAACTTACTGACCACAAATGCGGTCTTGCCTAAAGGGGTTAACGAGTCATAGCAGCTGGGGAGAGTGAGAAATAAATGCAAATGTAGAGAAAAATAGGAGAATGCGATCACACAATAGCCACAAGTAAATGTACCGTGTAAAGAAGCCTAGAGCGAAATAACATAGAGTTGGAATAAACTGCAGGAGTCAGATATAGTTTCAGAGCAAAAGCAATTCATTTTTTGGAGGTCATTTTGAGGTTCCTCTATGTGGTTTCATTCTCCTCTTCATTATTCCTACACTACTCTGGGGCATGAACCTGCTAAGTGTTATGCCGACTTAGCTCTGGGAGTTGGCGCTGTCCAATACTTGATTTCAAAGTGTTCTCCACCTGACAGAGTCGTATCTGTAGTAGTAAACATGTTTAGCGCTTTTGACTCTGTTCAACTATCAAACTATGTTCTTGCATATTTGTATTGCTTTGCGGAATCTGAATTTGTGATGATTATTCAATTCTCCTGCCAGAACTCCCAGCAGCTCTTCGTTTCCTGCAACAAAGAATCTTTCCAGCATTGCCAATACAAAGCCTTTGCTATGTGTACCTAAATATTTTTCAAAGCCCACATAAATTCTCTATAAAGAGCAGAACCCATTGCATCCCTGCTGCCTTTGATGTTTCCCATCCATTTTTTTCTGATATTGGAATCATAGAAAAATAGATTTGAAAGAGAACACAAGAAGTCATCCAGCCTATACCGCTGATCTCACTTTCTTCCATGTATAACCCAGGAAATGATAGCAAAATCATCTCCTCAGTACACACATCCGAAGAAAACATTCTATGAAGACCACAAGCCCTACAATGGGTGGCCCATACTCTTTAGGATTTGAGACAGTCAAGGAAGAGTTAGATATTCACATTTGTCCCTTGGCAAGAACCTACTGGCAAAGGGCCCCAATGCCCCAGTGAAAAAATTAGTTTGCCCATGAAGATCCAGCCCTTATAGAAGTGAGATGGACACTCTGCCCAGGAATACTGGAAACTCGTACAGCTGAAGGGAAAGGTAGAGTTAACACCAGCAAATTGATAGTTCTTAAAGATAATCCATAGAAAAAATTATTTACAGGAATCTAGAAAAGGCATCTCACTATGTTTTCCTATTCCACCAATTCCCTCCCTTAGGTTGCTTCCCAAGAGGGAGTGATTTGGCTTGATATTCTGCAGTCAAAGCTTTTGACTGCTGTCTAAATTGCTTACTGCTGTCAGCCATAAAAATAGTCTTTAAAAGCCCTCTTCAAATACATATTTCTTCCTCTCAAAACAGAATCCCTATAAAGTCTTGTAGCTGTCTCATTACTACTTCCCACGTCTTCACAATCAAACTCTTTAATCATACTAGGCATTCATGAAAATAAAGTCTTTTAAAGCATACTTCTAATCATTCTAAACCATGATGTTGCTAAACTTTTCCTTCATCACTCTCCCATCAGTCTTGATGCATTGTTACTCAGTTCCTTCTGTAGCCTGTCTTTGCACTAAAATCAGAGTTATCCCCACAGCTCTGACATCTCACCCAGGCAATAACAAGTGAGGCACAAAAGAATTATAAAAGATAGATGCTACATTGTGAAATTACCTCATTTTTACAATATGTAAATATATATATAAATAATGGCACTTTGAGTTTGTGTTTTTGCTTTCTCCTGTATAATTCCTCTGTGAACACAGCATCATGGCTAGTCAAAGTAGCTTTCAAAGTTAATAATGGCACATCTTCCTTTGCAACCTATGTTTTTCTGATCGGTAACACTCCTACCAACTCCTGCATTTCAAAAATGGCAAAAATGTCAAGCAAGTCTGAAGGACAATATACTCGCTTTCATTCTGCTAATATATCAGGATGTTTGAAAAGGGAATCCCTTCTCTTGCATATGGAATACTAAGCTGTGTTTATTGCCAGTATGAATTGGAAAATAATCTCTATTGTTAACTAATTTAATGAGATAAATGGAACTTTATTACCTAAGTCAAGCTAGGTTTAACAACTTGGCTAAAAATAGTGAGCATTACAGTGTATCTGGCATACATATACTCCATGACTTCAGTATAAATAATTAGAAGGTCATACTAAGTTAAAGCCCAACTCTGATGTCTCTTTTATAACTGTATTTTTGCAAAATTTAACCTCGCTTTGGGATCTATCAATATGTCTCTGTTTCCTATGTATTCAGAAGGAAATGTCCCCACTGTGATGATTTGAGTGTACTGGGTGTCATTAATGAGGAGAAGTATATTTGCAAATCTGTTGAAGATCGGAGGCACCAGTAAGCAGCAGTGTAAGCACCAGTTCCTCAGTTCACAGAGGCAAAAACTTGCTGACACCCCAAAAATCCTTGATCTGGGAGATCAGCGTGTTTTTTCTTGAAGTTATACACTCATAACTGGTCATCATCTGAAGTGTCAGTCTTGGTGGCTTTCAAGTTATCACATCTGTTGAGAAACCAAAATTCTGTGTCCCTTGTTAGGAAGTATTTAGACAATTAGTGCTTTTAAGGAGAGGAAAGGTAACAACTTGTGAAACAAATATGAGTCTTAATTCAGAATTCATTGTATTCTACACCTTTTATGGGACTTCTAGAACTTCAACATGTGGCCTCTTAATTAACAAAATACTTTCTTGACAAGAATGCATAAAAACCTTTAAATACTTCCTTCGGGAGTGAGAAAGGTACAAAACCCTTTGTAAGTATGAAAAAGAAAGCACAAGGAACAATATAGCATAAGGGGGAAAAAAAGAGTCTTTGGAATTTCCAAGTGCTTTATTCATCATTTATTACAAGTTTGCACCATATCCTCTCCCCTGGTTCAATCCTGGACTCGTATCAGGATTATTTCAAATGCTCTCATCAAACACAGGCATAAATATAGACCATAACAGTGACTAGTCTCAGGACTCAGACAAAATTTCATTTGGCTGTTTTCTAAGTTAGTCAGACAAAGATATTTCAAAAGCCGTTAGTACTAGAGGCATTGTGGCCATATACAGCAGCAAATAATTACAAAACCACATGGATTTCACTTTGATTCTCACAGTTTTGTGGGTGCATTTGCGACTAGTACTCAAATGACCTTTCAAACACACTCAGTAGCCTGTGAAAATAATAGAGCAAAACTGCAGACAAATATACAAATTTTCACTTTCTGGATTTAAGACAGAAAAGGTGCCGGAGTTTGGTTCCATGTCAGCAACATTTACAAGATGTTTTGGTTTTATGGTGCCTGAGTGATGATTAGTCAAAATCATCTGCTGGAATTACAGCTATGATCAGTCTTTAATAACAGGAAGTTTTACAAATATTAGAATAAGGAAGTTGTGAGGTGAAGCAAAGAAATGCATCTCTTCCCTGGCCAGACTTCTGACCCCAGATTACCCTAATAACAATTACATTGAACCAGATTGTTCCAGAGGGTTTACATCCTTAGAGTCTCTGACTCTTCTACTTTTCATCTACAATAAATCATAGGGTGGTGTCTTACTAGCTAAAGAGAGAGAAATGCAGTTAATAGTTTCCAAACAGATGGAAAATTTACTGGCACTCATGGGTCACAAATCCAAGCACAGAAAATAAAATAATTACTACCATTTTGAACAGTATTATCACATCACTGATAACATTTAAACATTGATATTCCATACAGACTTGTTTGGTTTTATCAACAGAAACAACTTCTTTAGTACAAGCAAACTACATATAAACTTCACTCTGCTTCATATTCAGAGAATTAAATTGTTTTCCTTATTTCAAATCCAGTTTCCAAAAGCTGTACTTCTGGAAGTTCAGAATTCAAGTAGTTTGTGCTAGGACAGGAATAAATTGTTTTCTACCAGCATAAACTCAAGCATAAAACTACCACCAGCAACAAAGCTCTATGTGTGTCATCTGGATTCTTGGTGGCTCTCAGCTGTTCAATATTACACACCTTTTATCTACAACTTCTTAGTTTTGGCTCAACAACATTGAGCACATCAACAAATAAATGGGAGTCCTATATTTTAGGTCCACTACATAGTTTTTGCATAATTAGTTCTATAACTCTAAGAATTTTTTTTTTCAACAATATTTTTCCACTTTAACCACACATATGCTCTGTGTTTTTTCATTTCATAATGTTGATTTCACTCTTCCATAATTGAGTACAGTTTTGTCCCTGCCACTATGCCAGAAAGGCAACAACAGCAACAAAAACATACAAAACTCACACTGTAAAAGAATGTGATTGCAAGCTGTTTCCCTTGGAAATAAATACAACTTTGGGATTTTTCCAGTTTTCTGTAAAATTTTAAAAGTTCACTTACTAGGAAACTTAAATGAAATCTATACAAAAAGAGTGCCTTCGATAAAAGAAGAGAGAATACCTGTGATGATAAATACTGTACACAGAGTTGTCTATCATGAGAATATCACATTTCCAAGAGTTTATCATCAGAATGAAGTTTTGCTAAAGGTTTACCAATATTTTAAATGTGAGGGCGAGGTGTTTTGCTAATTTTAAACGTATTCTTGGAACTTGTAGCCCTTTGTATATTTTTTATTGAAAGACAATCGATTCCAGTTCTTATTTCTCTGAAAGAAATGTTTTTTTCCCCTGTTCTTTTGTGTTAAATTCATTCATGCAACCTCTGTATAAAATCCTATTTCCAGTGTAACTTCAGTAATTCCAATGGGTATCCCTAAATTTGTAAGACAAATGACCTCAGGACACAAGTACAGCATTGTCCATATGGCACAGCTGTTTGCATTAACTCCAGCCCATTAACACGGTTTTGGATCATGCCAGAGGGAAGAGCAGTCTCCCAGCCAAGGCTCAAGTGTGGTTGTGGAATAGTATGAAGCAAGAACTGGTTCCAGTGGGCAGCAGGGATGATGCCATCTTGCTCTGTGAAGGAAGAGTTGTCTGATGACAGCTTTGTCCTGCCTCTTGTGCTCTGAGACAGATTCCCTATTTTATTTACCAGAATAAAGGCAGACAGTGAATCACCTGAGTTTCTAAATGTAAGCAAGTGTTGTCATATCTGCTGCAGAAGGCACCTCTGCCTTCCTTGTCTTCTGGGAAGTTTACACAGGCTGAAAATAAACATGCAGTCTCTGAAGAGAGAAATCTCCCTTCCCAAACCCTAAATGCCACCAGCAAGAAGGCAGCGTAGCAGGCCTGAGCCAACACTAAACGTGCAAAAGCCACATACCACTTACGTGCTTATATACGCCATCTCCTGCTAAACACGGTTTTCATCCCCATGGCTAGTTATCACTTTGGTCCAATGCAGCCAGTCCATATGCTGAATAGTGCCGGAACCTAGCAGCAATACATCATGGGGGGCATGACCCCACGCCACCATGCTTGCCTGGTTCAGACCCCACCAGGGACGGCTCATCCAGTAAGAGGAAGCTCTCACCTTCGAAGGGCTTTAGAGTTTCTCATGATGCACTTGAGTGGTGAGGCACTGGAACAGGTTGCCCAGAGAAGCTGTGGATGCCCCATCCCTGGGAGTGTTCAAGGCCAGGTTGGATGAGGCTTTGAGCAACCTGGTCTAGTGAAGAGTGTCCTTGCCCATGGCAGGGGGTTGGAACTAGATGATCTTTAAGGTCCCTTCCAACCCAAACCATTCTGTGATTCCATGATTTTATGATTCTATTCCTACACCCATGTAAATACTCCTGCCTGTAACAAAATGCCTCAAAAGGATCAGTTCAGGAGTTAGCCAGAGCCTGTGTTTAAAAGATGTTGTTCACATGCCTGAAAAGCTATGTGTGCTTTCCCTAATATTACTCCTTAATCTTATTCCAGGCCCTCTGAACCAGGAAAAAAAAAAAAAAAAAAAAAAAAAATTACTCTCTTCTAGAACTGAAACCATGAGCTTTTACACCAAGCTCCACGCATTACACAATAATTTCCAAAAGGCAGAGCAATGCCTCTAGGCTGTTGGGGAAATGTGAGCACTCATCTGGGACAAAACTAAAGGCTTTCTTTTACAAAGGAGGGGGCAGAGAGTAGGATGGGAACAGAGCTCCCACCAAAAGTCAACGGGAGTTGAGACTTTAAGTAATTCTGAACCTTTTGAAATTCCCAGTTCAGTTCAGTACCCAAAAACACTTAATAAATCACAAGGCCAGTGAGGGAAGAGGAAGAAAGGGAAAACCTATCCCACATTAAATTGTAATTTTCACTAATTTATGTGTAGGAAAATTTACTAGTACTCATTTCTCCTGTGAGAAGAAAAATCCTTCTATTAAAACAAAAAGAAATCACACCTTTATTGGCATTTACAACTTAGAAAATTGGTATTTCAGTCTCCACATTGTAGTTACAAACAGTGTCTCTACTCCTGAAAACAAAGCAAGGAATTGGATTCTCACTGAATGCATTAGGATTAAAAGCATTCACACTAGAACAAAGGCAACATGGGAGAGAACAGCTAATTCATCTGAGGATTATATTTAACATGCATTTCCCTGTAGGGAGATAAAAGTAAGAGCTAAACCACTCTTTCAAGCTGGCTTGACCCATTTTATATCATTTTCAAATGCCAAGTCCTGAGAAGTTACAACCAGTCCTTACACTAGCTTTTGCAGCTGACACATGGGGTCTACTCAAGAATAGATTTTCAATCTCAGAAGACTGATAAAACAACATCTGCTCCAGAAAACTTTATTTAGACTTACAGATAAACTCCTTGTACTGCTGGCTTCATAAGAAACAAAACAGTTCCCCTAAAACTAGTTGCTCCATGAACAGCTAACTTAGGCAACTAAAAAGACATTTAATAGTGGGGTAAGTGTTGATATTTCTTCTGCTTGTTGAACCACTCACAGAACAAAGTGATGTTATTTCAGGATATTTGAAGGCTATCTTAATGGTAAGGTAGATAAAAATCAATGTCTTCCTTCACTCTTCTAAACTTATCAAGCAGACTACTGCTGATTTTTCCTTTTCTATCCTAAAGAGAGGTGTTACATTACACTCAGATTCTGATCTTCTGATACACAGCTCTTTCTCTGGCCTTTTACCCAGCCATGATCAAACTTCTTTTCCTCCTCCCTCACGCTTTTTTTTTTTCTTTTCAGAGGCTTTCCTGTCTGACTCTAACAGCTGTTTGTCCTTTACAGACTATGTCTTCCCACAGCTCACAGCTGCACTAACAGACTTTTCCAGCTATCTGCCCAGTCTCTGAGTCTTTCTTTTGGCTCTCCAGCAAATCCAGAATCTCCACCTGCATCTCCGGGTTATCCCCAACACTCAGAGTGGGATCTTGCTTGAATTTTTCTGGCACTATTTTTTAATAGAAACACCTATTCTTTTCTCTCTTTTTTTTTCTCTCCTTAATCTCACTGGAACAAAGGAAAAAGCTAAGACAAATGTAAGAGAAAACAAGGATGTTTTACTATTAAGCACACGATCAGAAGTCATAGAATCACAGAAATTAAAACTGGAAAAGACCCACTAGATATTTGATCATCTTGTCTGTCCCTGACAATGCAGGACAGTTCCCCATGGTACTTTTAAAGACAATAAAGAATGTAGAATTAATAATTGTTTGACCTTTTCCTATGGTTCACAATGACATTACTGTATTGCTGTCCAGCTTATTATTTTTCCTGTGTTTTGCTGAGTGTATAAATATACCAAAGTAGCTCTATCACTTCCCTTTTCACTGCCACCCAGAAATGCTGCTTCCCTCTGTAATAACACTGAGCTGTAACACCTGAGCCTAGATCCTCTAGACTGTGAAGTTCTTTGCTCTGGATTTGATGTGTCTACTGAAAGAGAAACACAAGCTTCAAATCCTATAATCTGAGATATTTATAAAGAACAGGAGTAATAGTAATAGTGCTAAATTAAAGGAGATCTCCTTGTCCTTCTGTTGCCAAACTTTTCCTCCTCTCACAACCATGGAGTCAGAGAACAATTGTGCCTGGAAGGGAGCTCTGGGCATCAACTGATCCAACCCCCTGCCCAAGGCAGAACCAGGTCTAAACAGCATCAGACTGATCAGGGCTTTGTCTAGTTGAGTTCCAAGGATGGAGAATCAATGAGCTGTTTTGGCAACCTGTTCTATCATCCCACTACCCTCACTGGGGAGAATTTTTATTTCTATCTAATTGCAATTTCCTATCTAGGAGCAGCAAGAACAGGTCCTAGATACTTCTGTAACTTCTAAATTTGTGTTTAAGTCAATTTCTCATATCTCTCTTTGGTTTTAATTCTGATTTCTTACATTGTGATTTTTTTGTCTCCAAGTAGTTCTCTGAGATACCTTGGAGACAAATAAAGACATTGAGTGTGTCAATGACACTGAGATTGCTCATGTACATTGCTGAGAATTAATATAATTGTAATGTGCCATAGCGATTGTCTGCAGTGACATTTTTTCTCATTTTGTGTCAAAAATGCATGTGGTTACACTACGCCCAGAAAAATCATTACTGGTTTTATTTCTGTGAATTCTGCCTTTACATTCGTTGCATTGAACATGATACAATTAATGAATGGGAAAAGAATAGTATAATAAATACCATTCAACTACTGTACTATCCAAAGTAATTAACAATTCAGTTAATCTGGGAAGCACAGCATAATGTTACTTTGCACTCAGAACTACACAGGAATATGGAGTTTATCTGTCCTTTACAGAAAGAATAATTTTCTTCAGGACTTTATTTATTATATCCCATCATGATAGCAACACATTTTGATATCCTGGCATCTCCACAGCTATTCTACTATGTACCAACAATGACTGTGGCATTAGCAGAGGATGAAAGAGCAAATAAAAAATTTCAGTATATGTGATGCTGGTAGGGACCTGGCATGGGAGGCCTGTGTCAGGACTGAGTCAGGTAGGCAGGCTGCTACACTGACTAACGCTTTTTGAAAGCAGGAAATAAAAATCCTGGGAGCCTCTCCTCTGTGAAAAGGCTTTTGTAGTAGTTATGGAGAGCACAGCACAAAATAGGATAATGAACAGACAATTTTCCATGATACTACATGCATATCCTTACCAGAGTGAAATAGTGGTTTGCTCTTAGCTAAGCAACTGAAGGAAGATTATCATGAATAATGTTCAAGTAGATTTAGATAAGAATACTGAGGGAAATTATAGTCCTAATTATAGCCACTAGGGAAGAATCGCCTTCCTTTTCACTCCCTAAGAATTGCCTCCAAATGAAGGCCCATAATGACTGTGTAATTTAGCTGTGAAACTGCTAACAGGTTAGAATAACAGCTGAAAATAAAATAATCAAATAGGTAAAGCTACAGTTTGTGTGCGAGAACCAACCTTACAGTGTATATGAGTCCTAGTCTTGTCCATGGCACCTGGTCCTGAACTGGCACAAGGACTGTGTTCCCAGAAAGGGTTATTATCTGTATGATTAACTAGGCTGTATGGAAGAACATGTCTTGTGAGAAAAGAAACTGGAAACTGAATTGAAAAAAGCCATCTTAATGAAAGTCCACTAGGGTCCCCCAGGTCCCTTCTGGGTCACTGAAGTACCACGCATGGTAAATGAAGATTGAGGGAACACTTAAGCAAGGTGCACATACACAAGTATCTGGACCCAGGTGGTGTCCACCTGAGTGTGTCTGAGGGCATTGGCTGTTGTCATAATGAAGCTCATCTACCACCTTTTTGGTAGGTTATGTAACTGTGGGAGTTTCCTGAAAACAAGAAAAAGGCAATGTTATGCCCATCTTTTAGAAGGGCAAGAAGGGTCTTATCAGCACAGACTCAGTCCCTGTGAAGGTATGGGCTGTATCCTCCTGGATGCCAATTCCAACACCATGAAGGACTAGAAGGTGTTTGAGAACTACCAGGATGGATTTTCCAGGGACAAATCATGCCTGACCAACAAGATTGCCTTCCATAAGGAGATGGCTGGCTTGGAGAATGAAAGAAGAGTAGAGTATGTTTTTCTCCTTCACTTTACTGAAACCTTCAATATGGTCTCCCATAGAATCTGTGTAGCCAGAATTGAGAGATATGGACATGATTGTTGGACTATGGAGCAAGAGGATCACTGAGCTCAAAGTACAGTGATCAGCAATTTGAAATTCAGCTGAGAACTGGTTATGGGTGCCATTCTTCAGGGCTTAGCACTGGGAACACTACTGTTCAATGTCTTCATTAATGCACTAACATCTGGGTGGTGAGATTAAATGCATCCTCATCAGCTTTGCTGGTAAATATTGCCTTTATGACATTATTTTTGAAAAACATTTTTTGCCAGGAGAAATAGATGTATTTTCTAAAAAAAACCAACCAAGCAAACAAAATCTATAAATAAATAAATAAAGACCCAAAATTAACCTTTTACAAATCCAAAGAATTTTACAGGCAAATACAACTTGAGACCTTCAGGTGCTTGGCATTTTTACCCAGAACTTGCTGAGACATCATCTTCAGCAACAGTTTTGTCTATGTACAAACTGATGAGAAATTCAACCTGAACCTCAAAACAGCCCTGATGTTTTGCATTTTGATGATCCTTTAGAAACATGACATTTTTCCACTGGTTTTGCCAGCAGTGGAAATTCTATTTCATGCTCAAGTAGTAGAAAATTTCCTATCCCTGCTAGGTACAGTGGGCCTCAAAATTTTAACAAGTAAACTAAGAATTCTTATTTTAATGGGTGAGGATATCAAAAATTTTCATTGATTTGTCCAGAAGCATTTTATTGTAGCTACTGGCAATATTCCTGTGAAAGGTACTTAATATGTATTTTTACCTTGCCAAGACTTTTTTTTTTTTTCTCTCAATATATTTTATTAAAAAGAGACATCTAGCAGAGGTTTTTTAAAATGTATATTTATCTGGTGAAAGAAGGCTGGGCAAATGGTTCATTAATAATGCTGAATCAAAACACTCACCTTTTAAAAAAATGAACACTCTTAATGTCAGACCTAAATTCATTAGAGCTTCCAAACCATAGCTATGAAGTTTTTAAATATGTCATTTTTTGGTAATTTTTTCACCTGTTTGCTACCATCCATGTCAAAAAATGTCACCCCATACACATTCTTTCTGTCCTGCTTCTAGTTGCTAAAATGCACCCAGTAGTACAGCTTCTTTCCATAGCTACTGAGAGTTGAGTAGATCCATTTTATACCATTTTGTAAAAATAGCAAAACATCCCAGACAGAGTCTTCAGATGGTTCTAATCAGCATCCCTCCAAAGAGTTCAAGAAACTGTACTAATATAGACCAGCTGAGGATCTGGCCCCCTTTATGTTAGAAGAGAATGAAAGCCATTTTTCTTGGTCTTTCTTTGGCTCTTTAATATGTGAAAAAAGGATGATACTCACTCTGTGTGAAATTCATCCCCCTTCAAAAGCAGTTCATGCCAGCCTGTGCACAAATGGAGTATGTCTTAAGGAATTTATATTCTTGTAGGCAAAGCTTGCATTATTCTCTGTCCTAGTGAATCCCTTTGCAAGTGTTAGAAAGCTGATCCCAAAAGGAAAACCCAAAACTCTTATGGGTTTGGATGGAGAGTTACAAAAATATGGGTGGTGCCACTGACTTTTCCAAATTCATTCTCTAGCCCTGTACTACTAAATACTGTAGATTGGAGAAAGATTCCTCCTGCCAACTGAATGTAAAACCACAGTAGGGTATGTCAGAAGGTTGTGTTTTGGCAGGTAGCTGCAAGCTTTGTCCTTGCTTGGAGGAGGTCATTGACCATATGATCACAGTAATGTGTCCATGGACCTAAGCCCCACTGTAAGGTACACTGTACTCAGCATTACATTAATGGATTCACCTTTTCTGGATCAGATCTTGTTTAAATCCCACCACTTCGGAGTGCAAGCAGAATAAAATTGCATTTGCCCACAACACACAAAGGCACATGCCCAAGACATCCATGATCCTACCGTGTTTTAATGGAATAGGGGTGTAATGTCCCAGTCCAATGAAACTTCCAAGCCTTAGACTAATTTTCAGAACATGAGCAGTCAGTGACACTATATGTCTGCTTTCAATGAAGTGTATAATGAAGTACTTCGGTGGACCAGGGTCTCAAAATCATGCACTGCCGATATTCCAGACTGAGTCATAGCCACCACATTCTGCTTATGTACAATTCTATTGCCATTCCTTATTTCCCTTCCTCTGAATTAATAACGGGTTAAGTGACTGGTGCAAGTTCCGCTGCACAGCTGATTCCATTCTGGAAACTGTAAAAGAATCTCTGTGCATCTCACCTGGAGAGCTTTGCATGCATATGTTGCTATATTCAACTGGTAACGTAACGTAGCAAGCATATGTGCAAGGAAAGGGAAAGGACAAGTGGGTCTCCCAGATGGTAGAACAATTTTCTTTCTTTTTAATGAACTCAGAGCAGAGCTGCCAAGTTGCAGCCACAGAGCTGAAGTAGCTTTGTTCATTGCTGGAAAAAAAAATTTATATTGGACAGCTGAAAGTACAGTGGTTGGTTTCTCTGTCCTTTCCTGCCCATCTCTCCCTGTCCACAATGGCTTTCTGACTTCAAACAATGAAAAAGTCTCTCTTTTGATGTTGTTTTCTTTTCCGGTTCATTAATATCAAAAGAGAGTACCTCTACTAATTAATACAATCATAGAATCATAGAATCACAAAATGGTTTGGGTGGGAAGGGACCTTAAAGACCATCCAGTTCCAACCCCCCCTGCCATGAGCAGGGACATTTTCCACTAGACCGGGTGGCCTAAAGCCTCATCCAGCCTTGCCTTGGATAGGGCATCCACAGCTTCTCTGGGCAACCTGTTCCAGTGCCTCACCACCCTTTCTTACGTTCCTTCTCTAGCAAACTATTTCACATAATGCTGATGACCAGTGTGAATGGGATGTGCTTACTAGCAAGTAATGCCTTTACACCACACTACAGAGGTGTTGTACATGGGCAAGGCTGTTGTATATTGAACATGGACCACTGATCCACTGTTTTTTGCTCATCTCTACCCTATTGTTAAGGTATTATTTCTCCATTATTGTTTCTTCTTTCAATTCCCTATCCCATCTGCCCCATGATTAACTAAGCTGTGTGAGAGAATTTCAACTCTCCCAAAGAAAATTAATAGGGCATTAGTGAGATACCCTGTCTGAAACTGCTTGCAATCCCCCTCCATCTGCTTTTTTCCGATTTACCAGTGGGACTTTCTGTGTGAGTTTGTTGGACAGGTTTTGTGCTTAGGAATATTCAGCGACGTCAGAGGAACGAATTAGGAAACAAAGGATAAAGAACAGAGAAGGTGATCAGGAGATGATTTTTACAATGAAACAGAAGAAAAGCATGTGATGAGGAGAGGCAGTACCAAGGAGTAAGGAGGGGATCATGCTGAAAAGAAACTGCAAAGAATAGTCTACCAGACTCAATGCTTTGTAAAATGATTCAGTCATGCTGACCATCAGCACAGAAGACTAATACAGGGAAAAGGGAGAAATGGAGAGGCCAAAGAGGTCTTCAGGATTGATGCAGTATATTTGAAAAGCTGGGAAAAGCTTGATGCAACACCTTTGAAGACCCTTTTCAGGGAGAATCTACATTTCAAACAGGAACTTTGACACCTCTGCTGACAGCAAGACAAAGATGCTCACCTCCTTATTTGGGTATCAAAATCTAGCAATGGTCTACAAATGGAAAAGATTAGGAAGGCTGGTGTAATTCTATTCTTGTTGCAACAAGGACAGATTTGGCCAACACAGATCAGAGCTGGCTGTGAATCTTCCGAATCAGCCTTCCTGGTGGTAGCTGAGTACTAGTCCCAGCTGAAATAAGGGCTAAAGAGGCATATGAACAGGAAAAGAAACAAACCAAAAGTTTAACTAAACAACTTAGTACATCAGGAAGAAAAAAAAAAAAAGAGAAGAAAAAAAGAAGGAGACAGAAAGATCTTGGTTTGAGTTCAGGGTAAAAGTTCATGTAGTTCTTACTGTAACTGAGCCATTTCACACAAACCATCTGCAACTGTTCTAACAGTCCCTTTATACTTTGTCATTAAAATATCATAGAATCACAGAATGGTTTGGGTTGGAAGGGACCTTAAAGATCATCTAGTCCCAACCCCTCTGCCATGGGCAGGGACACCTTCCACTTCAAGTGAGTCAAAATCTGATTGTTTTCTTCAGGTAAATTGCACTCTTTTGGACAAAAATCTCTTAAATCTTTTCCTACCCATTCATTCCCATTTTTATAGCCGAGAGACTGAAGCTCTTGGAAGGATGTTCAAGAGCTAGATTGACAAAGTTACTGAAGCGCTATAATACACAACCCCGCTGGTGGGAAGGATCATCAATTACAGGCAGCGTATGAGGGAAAATATCTCACGCGGCCAGCAAGAAATGCCAGCATGGTAAGTAAATCAAGGAGAGAAAGAAAATAAACCTATGTCTTCCAGAACCTAGAAGAGTGTGCTAGCCACTGAAAATTTCATATAAATATATATTTATATTAAAAAAAACAACAACAAAAACACACAAACAAACACCTAAAAAGGAGGTGATACTCACTAAATCACAACCACTGCCTATTTGATGAAGAACCCAGTGGCATTTGGTGTGCTGACACTGCATTTTGATTTTCTCAGGCTACACAGGCAGAGGAACATCTAATCTGTGGATCCTCAAAATGCTTGACTGTGAGGCAGGCACCCTACTACTGATGACACTCAAAGCTAAGGCCTTGCTGAGTACAGTTCATAAAAGAAGCATAAATGTGTAAGAAACATGAAAGTTGAAGAGAGTGGTGCCTTCCGGCTACCTACCGACTGGAAACTGCTCAAGAGGAATTTAGGGATCAGGATTTTGCACTTGGCCATCTACTGTGAGGGTTAAATGAATTAAAGTACAAATCTTTGGGGGATTTAGCTCTGAGTGCTCTATCCAGAGACATTTGTTCAAGTAGAAGAGTGTAAATATTCTTTCACATCAACACTGTCCATTTCTTTCGCAACCTTTTTGTTAGCTGTCTGCTTTCTCCATGGTCTTTCTCAGCAGATGCAACTACACGAAAAGTCATACCCTGAGGTAGAAATGCTGTCAGCTTCCACACAGAGCTTATGCTTATTGGCACTGACAGTACCAGAAGCTGTGCATGGAAACAGTATGTTTTCCAAAGTTGGAAACAGCTTTTGCATGGAGACTATTACCCCACTGTACCATTTCTGTGCACGTATCCCCAGTAGAGAATTTCTTTCTTTCCTTGTTGATTCATTTGGCTAGATTGCCTGGAATCATCTGGAAATTCCCATGTCTAATCCTATTTAATGTGATAATTAGTAATTTAGCCAGGTAGCTTGCTATAATACAAACAATTTTTTTCTGTATAGCCCGGTATTAGAAATAGTCCAGACCCCTAGGACTGAAGGCCTTCAGCTCCTACTTATGTAGGGGGTGAAGAATCAAGTCAAACCTCCCCTTTCTTGGAAATGTTTTGCCATTTTCATCTGCAAAACTTGTGCATAGGTTCAATCAGATGCTTTAAAGTAAATTTTTATGATGGCATATCAAAGGCAAGACAGTGACTCAAATGAAAGATTGTTTGATAGGGTAGCAAATTAAGCAAACAATACCCAGTTGTGCAAAAGAGCCAGAAAAGATACCCAGACTATGGAAGCATATGCAGACTCAGTGTGTTAGCACTACCATGGGTACAAGATGATAAGCAGGATGGACAAATTCCATGGGTAGCTCTAAAAACCAGGGGGGTTGATTCCCCTTTTTTATATCACAATAAACACTAATAAAGAAAGTGAGCTACACAGGTCTGAAACTGATATAATGAAGAAAGAACTAGCCCTCAGGAGTATAATTTAAATCTGAATTTGATGATGGAAAAGAATCTAGTGGAGGTGACACAGGATACAGGTGATATAATTCCTGAAGAAAAGAACAGTCTAGCCACACCATTTTGGATATCTTGTACTTTGGAGAGCAGGATTTTTAAATGGGATGGGGAAAAGGAAACTGAATAGTAAAGAGCACAGGTGATTAAAGCTTCAGTAAAAATTTCAGCTGAGGAATCTGACATGTAGTCACGAGTTAGGGGCTTATAGTCATCAAAATAGCGCAATTGTGATTTCCTGCACTCAATGTGGCTTTCAGTTCCAAGTTGCTTTTTTTTTGCACAATAGCTGAGCAGTTGCCTTCTGCTTTGTGGCCATGGCAGTAATTCCATCACATATTGACTCCTTTGTCTCCTTATTCTCCACTTCCCCTTCATTCTCCAAGGAAATTCTCACATCCCAGGCCCATCTGTACAGCCTCTGTGAGAATGCCTGTGGCAGAGGTAACTTGCTGTCTCACCCTGTGATCAGCTGCCCTGTGCCAGGACTGACAGAGAAATTAAAGTCCATGGGACTCAGATGCATTTGGACTATACTACAGACATGAGGTCCTGCCAGAAAACATGCTCAATTCAGGTCCAGCTTAATGCTGTAGCTCATTCTATTTAGTAAGAGAAAGCTTATAAAATATTCAATTTCCCCTATTTCAACATGGGCTTCCTATAGTTGCATCTCAAATGGTCTTCCAACTGTGTGTATACAAATAACATTCTCTGAACCTGGGATCATTTTGATCTTCTTTATGTACCCCTATCTGACACAGCCCTAACTGCTGTCACACTGGTTGCTTGCTTTTTATACTATTCCATACTCTGTTTCAAGTTATTTTTCTTGAAAGGACGCACTGCATGCCTGACACTTCCAGCATGACGTTGCAGAAGCTCCTGTATGAGAGTCAGCTTTTTACCATGAACACCCAAATGAGTGAATTAGACCTTTCTTTTTATCCTGCCATCATTGGTACCACCAGTTACCCTGTCCAATTATCCCATTTCTGCAATCGTCTCTCCTCAGAAATGTGTGATACTTTCTGAGGGTAAGAACCAAGGAAGCTCCAGAGCTCTGTTAAAATGAGTATGTGAGCCTTCAACAGCCTCATCATCTGTCACCAGCTGCAACATGATGTTGTGATGTGTTTTGGGGGAAACTGTTGATGCTGACAGTCATCTTTCAATGAGGAAAGATGTGAAGTTCCTACTGAAGTTGAGAACACTAAACTGTGGGAGCCACCACCTAAATGCAGCCCACTTGCAAGACCCATGACACAACAAGCTAGTGAATCATAGGGTGTTTCAGTGGGTGTTATTTAATGAAGTACATGAAATATGGAAACAGATTGAAGCCATTGTGAGAGAGACCAAAAAAAGGTCAAGCAAACAGCAAGAGAATTACTCAAAATTTGGCCCTGGGAAAAAGAAAGAGAGTGAACACTTCTTGGGCAGGATGCTTTCAGGAAAGGGTGGTTGAAATTGCATTGGAAGAATCTGCCTTCTGTTGTTTAACTTAAATTATATGGCAGGATCAAGGTGGTCATGTACTTATGCCCCTGAAGATGTAGAGTAACAGTGAAATATCATGAAGCCAAACACTCCTCAGCCCTGAGACTATTGACTCTTCTGTAGATAAATGCATCACAGAAGTCACCTTTAATATTGCAAGCAGGAATAAAATATCCATTTTGTCAGAAGCCCTTCAAAATACCCCCATGTGCAAAACGGGGCAAGTTGGGCAGTTTTCTGAGTGACCTGTTTTCTTTCAGTGAAAAACTTACAGCAGGAAAAGAAAAATCTACCACAAATCTGACTTTTCCCAAGATTTTGGATTTTGTCACTCTTTAAAACAAAAAAATATTATCTGTACTTTTCAGCTATCAGAAATGAAGTTTTGGAATGCAAAAATCTTTTTCTTAAGAAATTGAAAATAGTGAGACAAACCACACATACTTCTAAATAATAACCATTCCATTTGAAAGACAGAAAATAAAAAATGGACGTTGGCACACCTATTCCTATAAATAAAAATACAGTCAGAAATAGGCTGGCTGTTTCCCACTAGCATGCTTTTCCATTCCCTGTACCTACCTATGTATTTGAATGATAACCGCTACAAACAAGTTAAGTTCTTTTCTCTCCTAAAACACAGTAAATCAGGAATTATTTTTTTCAATTTATTACCTATTCCAGATTTGAAGCAGTGAAAATCTGAGCAGAATTTGGCTGCATATCTCAGGTATATCTTTATTTATGACAACACTGGCAACATGGTAATGATGAAAAAAGCCAGAGGAAGACTTTCTAGACATGAATTGTGCTGCCCTGACAGAAAAGGACAAAATGATCTATTTTTCCTCGTAGTTGGCAGTGATACCACTTTTTGTGAATGACAAAATGTGTTCTTGAGTGGAGTAGAAGGATAGGCTGTGAAAGATCAGCAGAGTGCCTTTTGGAAAAAGGCAGAGGATAATGGTGACATAGAGCAGCTGGGGGACCACTGTAAGGAACCAGAGACTGAGGTTCTCTCTCTGCTGTATTTGATTCCCCAGCCCCCACTGCTTCCAGTCAGTCTGGCCTCCCTGTTCCTTCATTGTACTTTCTCCAGCATGTACATACCACAATTGAACTGAGTCCAGAACACGGCCCAGCACTCCACATGTGGCCACACCAGTGCTGAGGACAGGGAAAGGATCACATCCCTTAACCTGCAGGCAAAACTCCTCCTAATGCAGCCCTGGATACCAGTAGCCGCCTTCTTTGCCCCAAGGGCACAAAGCTGGCTCATGTTCAACTTGGTGCCCACCAGGATCCCCAGGGCCTATTCTGTCAAGCTGATTTCCAGCTGAGTGTCCCCAGCATGTATTGGTACCTGGGGTTGTTCTTCCCCAGATGCAAGACTTCAAACTTTCCCTTGTTGAACTTCATGAGGTTCCTTTCACCCTGTTTCTCCAGCCTGCCAAGATCCCTCTGAATGGCAGCATAACCCTTTGGCACTCCTCCCAGATTTGTATCATGTGCAAATTTGCTGAAGTGCACTCTGCTCCATCATCAAGATCATTAATTAAGATATTAAACATGCTTGGACCCAGTATTGACTGCCCAGATATACCACTAATTACTGGCCACTGGTGGGGTACGTGACTACTTATTTTTATTTGGAGACCCTCCCAATCTCAGCAACATGCAATAAAGGAAAGTAACATGGGGAGAGTAGGTACATGCACCTCTTTTCTCACCTACCCCATGTTTTCAGCATCAGAAGGAGTGAAGGGGACTGAGGGACAAGGGGAGACCAGCAGAGAGACACACAAGCAGGAGAGCCAAAACTGCTAAAATTGGTATAAGAGTTCTAGATTAAGCATGATGTACTTAGGCAATTATTCCTATTGGCTTTGTTAATGTTTTGCCCTAGTGTCACATTATGCAATGACGTCAGTAAAGTGCATCTAGCACACTAAACCACGACTGCACTCTGCAACCTGCAACTTCATTACATAATCTGTGAGTAATAACTTATGTTCTCTGCAGCCGTTCTCACACAGTTCAAAAATATAACCCCTTGACTGCTGCCGAATGTGCTCATATTCCCATGTCAAGCCAAGATGACACATACTAAACACCACAATGACGCATGGAAAGGTCTGGTACAGCGCTTCCTGTCTTTATGGCCATAACAGAGGATTACCAAACAGACAGGGAAAATTATGTCCGTTCCGCTCCAAAACACTGACCTCCAGTGGCCAAACCAGACGTCATAAAGTACACCCTCTGCTTTAGGACAATTGTGTAACTCACACAGGTATTTCTCTTTCCCATACTCCAAGTTGCGTGATGCAAATATTCCCGTAGAAGAATTGTGCACGGAGCAGATTTCCCCACTGACATCTACCTTATACGCTGGGCCTGCCTCACAGCATGTTCCTGGCCAGAGCACATCGTACAAGATGGCATGGGGGTTTCTTTTGTTCAGAGTGAATGCTCGTAAACCAGCAGCTGGACAAAATTGTTCACAAATCTTGCAGAATAGGCTGCAGCTAAAAGGACTAGGTTTTCAGACAGTAATGGTCTAAATTCACACTAACTTCTTTTATATTCTGTCCTGAAGACACTCGCCCCTGTGTTTGAATTGCTTTGCCTCTGGAGCCCTTGATGGTTGCCAGACATATACAACTGGGACAGTCCTGATTTTCTGTCCCAGAAAAAGACTGAGAGTCCCTTAGAACAGCAAGATCCCAGAAGCAGCTATGATGCTTTACTCTGGCGCATGACAACATTTAACAAGTAATTGTTACAAAAAGGACAATGAGGTAGGGCTTGAACAAAACTCCAGATGTGCCCATGTGTCTTTAAGCAAACCCAGCTTTGGTTCACCGTACGCTTAGATGATAATTCCACATCAATACTATGATGTGCTAGCTCAGCTCAGCCAGCACAGGGAAAATCGAACGGACTCCTCCCATCACCTCATGAGCCAACAAAAGAGCTCACACTGGAGCCTTTCAAAAGATGTGTGATGATTAAAGTCCTTCTGCGTTCCTGCAAGACCAGGGCTTCCAAGGGCTTAATCTGGGACAACCAGCGGTGACCTGGTGTGTGTTTCTTAGGGGCATGTGGCAAACCCTGAGCTAGAGTTTGAGTCTAGAAAGCAACTATACAATTTAACTGAAATAGAGTGAACTTTAAGCTTTCATATGATTGGGAACTTTCAAAAATGCAGTCTAGACACAGTAAAGATTATTAAAATGTTACAAACGCAGGAGAAATGATGGAAAACCCAGGAGATTCTGTTACTGCTTATCTCATTTTAGACACTTTGTGTTTAAATGTCATAGGTAAATGGGAAGTTATGGTTCTCAGTCAACCAAAAAATATATGAGTTTACTTCACCTTAAATTTAAAGATTGCAAAAGCTTTTGAGTTTGGTCATGAGACATGATGGCAGAAATACATATGTTCTTTTTCTAAGTGTCAAACTGTTCTAGATGGCATCTCTCTATTTTGGAAATCAGTGTCTATGCTTACCCATTCATTCCCACTTCAGTGGAAGGATGCTTAGGAACAGTAGATTTTTATTACCTGTAGTTGCAAGAGGGTGCTTACAGGCCTGGTAACAGCAAGGCATTTAGAATGGTAAGCTCTGAAGAACAGCTCTGAGACACAAAACTCTTCATTTATTCTAAGATACATGTCCAGCGCAGTGGCATACAATGCAAAGGCACCTAAGCTCACAAGCCCTCTCTGAAGTCACCTGTGTCAGAAGCAGTAAAATGACAACCGGTGCTCAGCATCCTGGAGGTACCAACCTGGTTTTCAGCTCCCAGGAGGCTCAGGACCATGCTGTATCCTGAGGTACTCCACAAAAGTCTAGGGGTCTCCAGAGACCCACTGCCCTGTAGGGCTGTTCTGGCACCACACACGGAGAGGACAGAATATGCAGCGAGATGGGAAAAAGTGTAGCTGAAACACTCTCATCCACATGTGCAAACCTTGGGAATGAGAGGGCAAGTACATCCTCAGTGAGAGAGTGTGTGTACATGTGTGTAAGTACATGCAGGGGACCCACCTTGGCCATCGCTACTCCTACACATGATGGTGGCAGGGACAGTGTACTCATAGTTGCAAAGGCGGGGTATGGCTAAAGTATGGCTGCAGTACTGAAGGAGGCTGCCCTGGTAAACTTATTCTGGCACAGAGAATAAATGATTACTTCAGACTATGCATGATGGCTCTGAGCAGCTTTTGAAATAGAACATGTGCAAAGGCACATGTATCCTAAGCATCCTTGCTCTATCCTTCTCTATAGCTACATGGATGAGATAGTCACTAAATTTAGCAGTTGCTATAGTAGAAAGTGTATTATTGTTTTAAAATCAGGAAGTAACACATTCTCTCCATTCTTCAGTATTGACTTTTATGGATTCTAATGTACATTCAAAAACCAGGTTTCAGACACGAGCACTGTCAATGATTACAGGGTTTTTTCCCTTTTTCCTAGAATTTTCTTTCATGTAATGCTTTCCAGACTAGCTCAGCTTTTCATAAACAGTGTAGTGAAACTGTAATGGTATTTCTGCAGGTTTGTTGAGAGTAAAACCATATTAACTCTGGCTGGCTGTTGGCTTGGCAAAATTTGCCAGCTGTATGATGCAAGGTCACTCTTTTTCGTTTTTATTTTTTTTCCCCAGCACCATCCAAATCTTTCTCTTTTCCAGATTATTATATCATTTGCCAATATATTTTTTTCCAGTGCACTTAGTGTAATATATCCCTGAAGCAGAGAAACAGCTATATTTTGACATTTGGCAAAAACAAAGCACAGAGAATAATGACTTAAAAACAAAGTAAGACAATCAGACTTGTCTTTTGAAAGGTGCACAAAGAATGAATACTTCTGACTGCAGGCCAAGCTTTTCAAATCTGGAGGCCTAAAATTAAGCACTGAATGACGAGTAGTCCTGGTCTGCATCACCATATCAGACATTCTGAGAGTAAGACCATGGTCATGAGGAAGATCTAAACAAAAGACATGCGGCTTACTATTTACTCTTTTCTTAAAAAAAAAGGTAAGTGGTCTCAACAGAGGAGAGATGGGATTGCTGGCTGAAGTGTTATTTTTCAAGTGTCATATATAATCTCACAAGAAAATATACTCCTGGGCATTTTTACAATTTCTTAATACATTCCAAGTGCCATCATAGCCAACAGTAAGGGAAAGATAGGAAGAATCTCAAATAGGTTGTGGAAAGAAAACTAGAGGGACGATATTAAAGCACAGACTTCCAATTTAATTAAAGGCTAGGAAGACATTTTTTGGTAGATGAGTACTTGAATCAATGTGTTCATAAATAGAGCTGGCCAGGAAAATGAATTTCCATTCTGTTATACCAAATTACCAGAATATTCTTCATCCTACTTGGGGATGAAAAGCCAAACACTTGAAAATTTTCACAGAACGGAAGTCCAGCCATATTTCGTTTCAGAAACTCTTACACACAAGATATTTCCAAAATGAAATGTGTTTCCTAATATCCCTGACAGTCACCAACTGGATCGAACACAATTATTGTTAATAGTAACAGTAACAGCTGTGCATTACTGAACACTAGTCTTAAAAGGGTTAGTGGTGGTCTTCTGTATAACCAGCATGCTATTATTGTGCCAGTTGCAGGCTGCAATGGCCAGGATTTCTCTGACTCCAGCCTCAGAGTAGCTCAGACAGTAAGGGTCCAGGGCTGTGGACAGGGTTAGAAGGCCTAGGACCTTCAACATGACATCATTCATGGAGTAGAACTGGTTCAGGGACATGGCACTTGGAAACTCATCACAGAGTTCCCATGCCCAGGAACAGAGGTCCCTCCTCTCAGGATGCACAAATTCTCCAGCTACCTGGAAGGCCTGAGGTTTTCCAGTCTTTGGGCCATCCTTCAGATGCCTGCCAAGGAGGCAGGAAAGGGACTGACTAGGAAAACTGGCAAGTTTCTAACTGAAGCCTGCCCAGGATTTACAGTTCAGATCCACCTGTCATCCACCAGCTGCTTCTCCACACGCTTTGCCATCCTCCCTACTGGAAATGTAGGAAGCACTGTACCACGGCTGCATGCAGTTCATTTGCTCTGGCAACCTGCTCCGGATGCTTTGGAAAGGATGTTTCTTTAGAGCACCCATTTGTTCAACACTGCTTCACAGAAATAAAACCTTGTGTGACCCAAACACTTTGAAGTCTACAACATGAAACCAGAAATGTCATACATCTTACTTTACAAAATAAGCAACAGCAAATTCTATTCTTACCAAAGAACCTATTCTCTTTCCTTTTTTTTTAAACTTTACCGATGTGTCAGCTGACCTCTACACCATTAGACTCTCTATCCTCTGCCTCACTCCTCCCTGTGACAGTGATGGACCCTTTATCACCCCTTCGGTATCTGTGGGTCAATCTGTTCCAGCATGTCTGCTTTCCTTTTTCTTGCTCT
>NW_010255774.1:0-32071 GCF_000690775.1 Eurypyga helias | reverse complement strand
GCTGAACCTAAAATCTGAGTGACTGGTCATATCAAACAAGATCGCCTTCTGCGAACAACAGGGGAGATGACATGTGTCAGCTCTGTTATCATATGTAAGGGTAAGATGGAAGTTTCCTAGGCAGACTCACACAGCATGGTTATAAATGCAAACTTTCCATATCAGAAGCCTTGAGTTTCCCCAGAGCATGAGCCTGACTGCCTCTTTTGGAAGCTTTGTGCTTGGATGACCCTGGCTGGATATCAGGTGCCCGCTAAAGCCGCACTATCACTGCCCTCCTCAGCTGGACAAGGGTGAGAAAATATAACAAAAGGCTCATGGGCCAAGACAAGGACAGGGAGACATCACTCAGCAATTACCGTCACGGGCAAAACAAATTCAGCCTGGGGAAATATGTTTAATTTATCACAAATCAAATTGGAGAAGGATAATGAGAAATAAAACCAAATCTTAAAAACACCTTTATCCCACCTCTCCCTTCTTCCCAGGCTGAACTTTGCTCCCAGTGTTCTCTACCTCCTGCCCCTCCTTCTCCACTGACTTGTGTGTCTGCAGAGTTATTTCTCTCACATACCTTATTGCTCTCTCTGGCTGTAATTGTTGTTGTACAGCAACTTTTCCCCTTTCTTAAACATGTTATCCCGGAGGTGCTACCACCATCGCTGACTCGGCCTTGGCCAGAGGTGGGTCTGTCTTGGAGCTGGCTGGCCTTGGCTCTGCTGGACACAGGGGAGGCTTCTGGCAGATTTTCACAGAAGCCACTACTGTAGCCTTCCCAGTACCAAAACCTGGACACACAAATGCAACACATGCCTCTCTATTTCTCCGATAGAGACATGTGGCCTCCCTACTAAAGTGTTGATTTCCTGGCTCCTTCAAAAAGTCTGTGATCTCTTTCAGGCAGAGATTCCACTCCCTCGCTTTTTCTTGTACTGCTCTCAATGAATTGTGCTTAACTTTTGGCAATGCTGTTTCTTACTGCCTATTCCTTCTAGGCCACAAACAGTTTAATTCTCCTCCTGAAGACTCCTTCAACAGCACAAAGTTGCAAAAAGATGGTAGAAAGCTCCAACTCCAGCTATCGTTAAGGATTAATTAGGTGTACAACCTTTGGCCATGGACCATCCGTGCAAGACTTTACTGTCAAAAGAGCCACAGAGTCAGTTAGGCATGACTTCGAAGCTTAGGACATAAAACTGGAAGGAGCATCAAATCCAGTTCCCTTTTACTTAAGGAAACAATTTACTATAATTCCATTCCTGCAATTAACATATAATCCAATTTCTTCTCAGCCTTCATTTTGGTAAATTATCTTAGAGTTTGTCTGCATCTGAGTCTCTGTGCCAAGCTGGGCAGCCACAAGCCAGGTCTGACCCAGAAGCCACATAAAAGCCTTCATACAGCACAGTGCCAGAGTTAACATGCCCTGCAGAGAGGCTGAGCATGCTATCTTAGACACAGACCTGTGTTAATGCTGCTCTATAGCTCTGATGGACGTTGCCGGAGTGATTTATAATGAGACTACCCTAGGTGATGCCCTTGCCAAGAGCTCCAGACTTGCTAAACATGTCCCCAGTGATGGGCAGGGGAGGAGCCAGCACATCCCTGTCAGATGAGAGGTGGCTGCTACCTCCACTGAAAAAAACCTGCAAGCCTATGTCCAGTTGTCTTACACATGCTAGACTTACCTTGGGAAAGGCAGTCCAATAAGGCCTGGCTGCAAGCCAGACTGATTTTCCTGAAAGACAGTAGGTGGCCCTCAGTCATAAAGGATCACAATTCTGGGTCATCAACAGGAGCTTTTAAAACATTGTTATCTTTCTCAGTCAATGATTTCTACTGAAAATATTATTTAAGATTGTCCTAACATAGGTCCTTTATGAATGTGCCTGGTAACTTTCCCTTAGCCTCAGAGTTCCCTTTTAAGAAAAAAACCCATGAAGTTTTCTTTTTAGCCAGATCCTTACTCACCTTGCAATTTTTCTTCTAATTCCCATTTATTTCAGTTTAACTAATAATTTCCTACGTGGCAGCGTATCAAACACTTTACTGAAATCCAGATAGATCTACTGTATTTCTCTAGTCGAAAAATCCATTTTTATTAAAGAAAAATATTGGGCTAAACTTCAAGATCAGTCTCTGGTAACCTTATATTGCATTTTATCCTATTTTCCTTTTACCTCCATGTGCTTAATTATTTTTCCTTTAAAATTAGTCCTCAGTCTTTTAATACAGTTCAGGCTATGCTAATATGTTTGACATTACCCAGAACTTTTTTTCCCCTCTTTTCTGTTCTCCATTTGCACAATACTACCAATTAGCTCAACTTATTATATATCCTTGTTAATTGGTTTTGAAATGCCAGTACGTTCACAGTTTAGGCTAGAAACTAAGCTCAACGAGTTTTGCTTCCATCTCAAGTGCCTTAATTTCCACTTGTGCCCTTTCAGACTTATTAACTGTGCTGCCTTTGGACCCATGATCTGCATCACTGCCTTTATTAAAAGCAGAGACTCCTTGTTTCACAAATTGTGGTGGAGTCTGGTCCAGCCCCTGCTGGCCCCAGGACCATGCAACCACAAAGCCATCTTAGAACGTCTCCAGTTCAGAGTGATTTTGTTCTGCAAGGTTATGCAGCTTGTTATACAGGAGTTTACTTGCTGTTTATACATGCATTGCTGGATTGTTTATTCCGAATGTTGTACACCCCTGGTGTGTAGAACATATTGGTTTGTTTGAGAGCACTGTATTTCTCACTTTTTTAAAATCCCAAATAGTTTTGATCTATCTGCACTCATAAAATTGTAAGTATATAGGAAAAGTTGACATTCCCTGAAGTTGTGTGTAGATCTTGGAAAAAGTCGTAACAGTACAGCATTAATGTTGGTATTTTAAATATCAGACTGATAACGGAGCTCTTAAAAAGCACAGTACCACAACTTTATGGCAGCCATATGACTAAATCACATGTGTACTTGTTGTTCTTGAAACGGCCAAAGAGCTCTTAAATTCTGGATTTCTTTCAGCTTAAGAAACAAAAACCAAAACAAATGTTCTTGTTCTTTGTTCCTTATTGACTAGATAATAGGAGGTTACTTTGAAATTACTTTGTACAGTTATTATTATTGGAAGGCTGTTTTCTACAACACAGACTTTAGAGTCTGCAAAACAGCCTAGCAGTTCTCAGTCTTTTATACTGGAAATACATTTTTTTAAAAAAGAAACCAAAAATGAATGCCAAGATCAAAGAAGCCTAAACATTCAGTAACCTTTTGGCCCACATCTTTCTAAAGCACCTGCAGTGATATAGGGAAAAAAAAAATTAAAATCATCTCTTTTGCAGGATTCTCAACATAGGCTGATAGTGAGCCTTTGTGAGAAAGTGCCCACATGCACAAACATACACACACACATTTAAGCAGGAGGGGCCAAAGGAGCAGGTTGCCCTGACAATAAAGTGATGTTAGCCAAATGTGACCTAATTTCTCCACAGAACAATCCAGGCAGAATAGTTTCCAAGGGATTTGCTTACACAGAGAAAAATCCTCCTTTTGGTATCTTCTTTACATTACTTTTTTTGAGGGGAGGTGATTTTTTTATTGTTTAGTTGGTTTTTTTTTAAATTGGCACCCCAAGCTTTAACCCCTTCTTCAATAAGTTATACTGTAGTTGCTTACGCACTTTTCCAAAATACATTAGTTTGACTGTTAAAGTCCATATTTAGTCAGCAAAAGTGCCCTAATGCTCTACTCACAATTAAAGTTCTGTTGCTCTAGGAACCATGCAAATACATGTGAGGGCATGGACTCTCCCCTAAATCACTTGAAATAAGTAAAAATTCCAGTCAAGATAAATCTGGATCAGAACATGCAAAGAAATAGTAAAGAAGGGGATGTAATCTTAGCCACATCTGTGTACATTAGAATGATTTACTGGCTGATTTCTTCTCTCTGAAATGTAGAAATAAAATAAATATGCAGGAAATAGTCTAGGAATAAGTATGGCAAGTTAACCGTCTCTTCAAGCTGTCATTTTATAAGACAGGCAAATGATGGAAAGTAAAATACTAGGGAAATGTCCAAACTTGTAAGAGGTCATTTGGATGATTCCAGAAGTGCTAATTTCCCATTTAGATAAAATACAATCTACACGTCAATTGGTTAGGGCCACTACACTTTCACAAGTGCAGCTCTTTGGGTAAGATATTAAAAACATAGGGATTTTTTTCTCTCCATAAGATCATTTTAGAAATAGGAAGAGGTTATCAAAGAACTGAGAAGGTGTTGTCCATTCTCAGATTGACCTTCTCTTCCAACTCGACAGTCACATGGTATATAGTCAAAGAGTATTTGGTAAACTTCACTTCATGTCTGAAATGCACTTGAAATATTGAAAAATTCTGTGGTATATTTAGCTACCACCGTACCCTGTATGAATTCTGTCCAGTACAGGGCAATTACAGTGATGGCCTGAATCAGTATTATGCAAAAATTATAGCAACCTATCTACAAAATGCAAACTATAATCGCATGCCAAATGTAACCAAACGATTCCAATGTTGAAGGGATGATGTGCAAGCGTGACTTGTTTCTGCAGGCTCTCATAATTTCCCTAGAAACTCAGAATGCATCCATATAACAGAGCTGTACTTAGTACATGTTGCTTTTATGGTTAAAATCTGAGTCCGTACTAGCGACTGGTAAGGTATTAGAACACTTTGTCAATACGAATATACCTAAGTCATTCTAGTGTATATCCCTGGCATAAACAAGATAGTATAATTCTCTGGAGGGAAAGATCAGATAAAAAGAGCCTTAAAAACTGGAAAAAACTTGTCTCTGGGTTTTGGGCTTTGGGTTTTTGTTGGTTGTGGGGGGTTTTGGGGGGTTTTTTGGGGTGTTTGTTTGGTTGGTTTTGGTTTTTTGGTGTTTTTTTTTTTAATGCATGCCTGTGTATGATTTGACACCATTCTTGGCTGCTCTTAAAGAAGTTTCCAGAATCTGCTGGGATTTACTTTCGTTCTTGAGAATTCACTTAACAGCACTGTTTGTTGAGCATTATCCTGTATCCAAACCAGCACTGTTTGTTGAGCATTACCCTGTATACAATTTTTTATAATTGCCATGCTCACCATTTGTTTCACAAGGAAGTAGAAGCAGGATGACTAGGTGCCACACACAACCTCATCACTGTGCTGGTTTAGGGACTAGCTACTGGGGGGCATTTTCACCTTCAGACTTTGTGGAAGAAGCATATTCAAAGTTGAACACTGACAGTGCAACATGCTGATGCCCACAGGGTGAGAGGATTTCCAAGTGCAGCAAGATAGAAGAAGCAACTAAAAGAAGTCAAATTTTAACAAAAGACATTAGGAATGTGCTGTAAGATTGAGAGATGGGTGGAAATGAGATCTGAAATACAGGCACTGTTGCAGAACATTGGCAAACCAGTTTAATATGGAGAAGAATGCCAAGGAGAGACCAAGAAAGTGTGAAAGAGGAACAGTTAAATCAGTTTTCCTAAACAGTTATCTACAACTGTTTGACAGCCCCTAAAGTGTCTGGGACATTCTCATGAAATGGGCAAACTATATATAGGAGACACAAGAGACACAGACCAATAGCTGTGTGCCAGACAGGATAATCCACTAGATGATTCTGCTTGGACAACCAAATTCAGCCCAAAATTTTAGGTGGACTGGGAGTGGAATATGGTTTTGGAGAGCTGCAAGGATCTTAAATTTAACTTTGCTTCAGTGAGTCTTCTTATTGAATGAAATTAGAGATTCATAAATCCAACAAGGATATATAAAATATTCTGCTCTAAAATTTTTATATTCCCCAATTCTTTTTGGCACAGATACCTGCCTACAGTGTATTCTCAAATATTGACAATGGACAGTTTCTCCTCCAAAAGCCTATCTACCCATGCCCATTTGTGGAACTTCTCTGTGATACAGTAGCCAACACCATTACTCCTCGTATTTTCTATGCCATTCTCCCTTTCTCTCAGCCCTGGTTCTTCACTTGCAAGTAGTGATCCAACTTTTGGATCAGAACTTTTTCCCTTCCTTTCCTTTCAGAAAAAAAAAAAATTGTTTGTACGTGCTGTAACTAATCTTGTTTTCTAAAATAATAATTTCTTTCTTATTTTCTAGCAAATGTACTTTTCCCCTTGCTGTCTGTCTCACCTGTGATTACCAAAACATTTTTACACACATTCTGCCATGCACTGGGGTTTGGACATCTTAAACCTGCTTTAGACATTGTTTGTTGTAAGGTTTTCTTTTTCTGTGTTAAAGATTGCCTGTTTGCTATTTGGCCTTTAAGATCATGGAGAAAGCTCAAGATGCTAATTCTTGCTCAAACAGCCCTCCATCATTCAGCATCTATTTGGGTCTCCAACCTTCACCTCATTTCTCAGGTCCAGCCAAGCTATTCAGCTCAAAGTCTAAGACGTAGGTAAATATCACCTTCATAGCACTTCATCTCTGATACATGCCAGGAGCTGATTATGATCTCAAGTATGTGAGCTGAGGTTTAGGACTGATCCAAACTCTGTCTCTGCTACTTCGAAATCCAACCAAATAATCAGCAACCAAGCAAGTGTAGCCGTGGAGATATTTCCTTCCTTTTTCCATGCTGTCTGGCACCAGGAGATCTGTAAATTAAAGCTCAGTAGCACTGAGAGATATTGTCTGTACTGAGAAAATTAACAGAGAGAACAATGGATCACAGTGAAGGGCCACTGACATGTGTGTCCACTGGTAATGGGCCAGATCTCCTACTGTGTTAAGGGCAGAAGAGTCCACCCTGTAAATGTGAGACAGACAGGTCATTGATCCATTTGTTTTCCTGTGATTTCCCAGGCCTGATGCCTTCTCCAGTCTTCCTGACTACACCCATTATCTGTTCCAGTAATTGGCCTACCGCACAGGATGAATTTTACGTGATATAAGCCTTTGGTGAATCACATATTTTCCCATAAACATTCAGTTTTTCAATTTAGAATTTCTTAAGGGAAACTATTGCTATAAAGCAGGAAGATATTGAAATCATTATGGGCTCCACATTTCACAATGGCAGAGCATGTGCTTGTAAATATTTTGCTTCTACAGAATGAAACTGAGCCTCTTTTGTTTGCCTACCCTCATTTGTTTGAAATGAGAGCTCCCTTTGACACCGTGTCTCAAAAAAATGCACTTTAAATGTTTCATGCAGCTTGCTTCATTTTGGAATACTGGCACTCACCTCTGGTTTATGTTGGGAATTTTTGCCTTTTTTTGGCAATTGTAAAGCAGCATATTGCATTCAACTGCAGATGGACTAGCTCCAATACAGTTCAAGAGCTGTTGTCTTATTTTCAGGTATTTCTGAGATCTGTTAAAGTCCCTTTAGCTCCCTTCTAACACAGGAAACCTTTTAATACCAAGGCAGGTATTTTTCTTTCATAAGAATTTTAAACAATGAAAGGCAAAGGGAGAAGAAACTGGCAAGGAACAGGCTTCCTAAAAATGAATCTGAGATTCGACTGGACTTTACATATATTTCAAAGGGATGGTTTCAAACCTTGTATTTTGTCCCTCTTTCCAAATCTACTTCTGCAGATTCCAAAATCTTCCAATTCCTTATGTGGCTCTATCTAATGTTTTGACCAGACATGGCTGAAATGTAACAGAATTCAGTAATTGACTGACTGTTCATCAGGGCTTATTAGAAAGCTGGCAATTTTGGTCAGGACCAAAGGCAGCATTTAGGAGTCCCAGGAGGTTTCATTTTTCACATAAAGCAGGTCTACAGATATCCGGCCCATAGATCAGGAATGGATAGATGAGAAGAAAAGCTCAAAGTTACTGCTGCTTAAATATTGATTGATAGCACTCTCACAGCATTCGTTAAAGAGGAGAAAGTGCTTAGCCCTCCATTTGCTAATGCCATTCAGCCATCTGCTATAAGCATTCCCCAAGCAGGTACCTTGGCTGAACTGCCTTGCCGTGAATGCTGTAACAGATACAGTGGGCTCCAGTCAAGTGCTCTGAGGGGATATCCTATCACACGCATTAGTAATTTTTCTTAAATTGAAAACTTAGCTCAATCCTTGTTGGTCATGGTCAATCTAGGTTGACAGGACCGGTTTGTTTGAAGTTATTTAATATGCTAAGCAAGCGGGATCAGCTTTATGGATAAGATCGGGCGGTTTCATGGACTTGGGATGAATTCTCACCACCTTGCTGACCTCTTGCTCAGGAGCTATGGTTACATTTCAAATATCTCACTCCAAATTATTTCCAGTTTTCTGCATTTATTTATTCAAGTATTGCATTCCAGAAATTCTAGTTCCTTGGCATTTGAGCCATGGGATAACTGGTTTAAAGGGCCTTAATTTGCTTTGGAGGAAAGGTTCATATAGATTGTATACACCTTTGTCCACAAAACCTCACATTAAAATCAGAGCAAGTGGAAAGCAGCAAAAATATTTTTGCAGATTTAAAGCCCAAAAACTTGACAAAGCTCTTTCTTTTCCCAGTTCTGTGGAAATTCATCTGGTTTACTCTCAGTCACGAAAGGATTTATATGATAGCATTTTCTGTGATAACAAGTGACAAAACTTACTGGCTCAAAAGATCCCTTCCTTGCCTGCATTACCACAGCTCCCTACTTCCACACTCAGCCCAGAAGGAGCGGGGCACTTAAAACGGCTGTGGGACACCTTGGGGTTTTTGCTCAGCTCTGCTAAGCCTACTACTAAAAAGAATCTTTCTTACTTCCAGCTTTTGACTTCTTCCCTCCTGCACATTTGTGCATGAATAATATGTGCATCATGAGGGTGTGTTTCAAAGGAAATGCACTACTTGCCAATCAAGGAGGAAGCACATACTGTGCTTAATGGTTAGTTGGCATTTAAGCACACATAAATCTATTATGGGATTAAAAATCTATCACAGTGCCAGCCACAGGAAAAGGAATACACAGCTGCAGAGACTACTTGTGTGTATGCACACAGCCCCATCTGCCCTTGCTGTGATTACAGATACATGATCACTTTCCTGAGGCGTTCTCTGAGAAAATGAGGTACAAATGTTTAATGATGGATTATGTTTGCTAACAGAGGTTAAGGAAATCCCAGAAGCAACAGTTTAGGATAAGTAATAATAAACAGCTTAGTCAGTAATTAGACTGAGGCATTAAAACTATATTTCCTTGCATATCACACACTCAGAAAAATGGCTGATGGCCTGTTATTCTGAGAGACTGAATCACCCCCAGCTGACTGCCTCTTTTACCCCTACTTAAACTTCTTAGCCTTTATTGCAGATTCCAAAGTTCTCACTTTGATTAATTTGTTTTTAAATCTGAGATCCAAGTCACTGTGGAAAGAGTATCCAACTTTCTGGAGTTGTTGGGGTTTTGGGGATGTTTTGTGATTTTAAAGCTTTTCTGACATTCCAAAATAATTTCCTGAGGTAAATCAGATTATCTTGTATGCATCTGTGTGATTATTTCTTTATTCATATACATATAGTTCCATATGTTTGCCATTATCTGTATCTGTGCTTGTCCTGATTTTGGCTGGGATAGAGTTAATCTTCTTCCTAGTAGCTGGTGCAGTGTTGTGTTTTGGATTTAGGATGAGAATAATGTTGATAACACCCTGATGTTTTGGTTGTTGCTGAGCAGTGCTTTCACTAAGTCAAGGGCTTTTCAGCTTCTCATACTGCTCCACCAGCTAGGAGGCTGGAGGTGCACAAGAACCTTGGAGGGGACACAGCCATGACGCCTGACCCAAACTGGCCAAAGGAATATTTCATACCCTTTTACATCATGCCTAGCATATAAACTAGGGGGGTGCGCTGCTCGAGGACAGGCTGGGCATCAGTTGGTTGGTAGTAAGCAATTTTTTTTTTTCATTTGCATCACTTGTCTTTTTTGGGGTTTATTTCCCAATCTTTTTAGGGGGATTATTATTATTGTTGTAATTGTTGTTTTCTTTTTAATTTAATTATTTAACTGTTCCTATCTTAACTCTTATCTCACAAAATCTGACAGTTTTCTCACATTTACTCTTCCAATTCCCTTCCCCCATCCCACTGTGGGGGAGTGAGTGAGCGGCTGTGTGGTGCTTAGCTGCTGGCTGGGGTTAAACCACAACAGTGCTTAAAGGTAAATGACATATATAAAAAGATATCTGTTATGAATTATCTGAATGAATCACAGCATCACTGAGGTTAGAAGCATTGTTGGACTTCTTGGCTACTGGGAAACATTGCTGTCAATAAAGGATTAAATGTCTCTTTTGCTACTAATTCCCTTGTCTGCTTAAAAAAAGGATAACTATTAGCATCCTTTCTTCTGTCCTTGTTGCTGGCTGAGCACTACAGACACCAGCTTTAGCACCTAGGATGTCATTTCAAGATATTTGGTACACGTAGTTATCATGGGAATTACCATTATTGCGATCGCTACTTTGGAAAAAAACGAACAATATGAGTTATTACACAATTGCCATTACTACATGTAATGAAGTTGTCTTGATGAAAACCAGAATACATACAATATGTTTTACAAGAAGTTGTTCCCAACTCTCCCATTGCATTTTAGACTGTACGATGGACAAGCGTCAACATTCACAAGGTCAAAAAGAAAAGAAGCAAAGAAAGCCTTGTTTTACATGCTTGTTTAGGAAATCTGGGTGAGGGGTGGTTTCTCATGTTTTCGGCCCTGTTCAATGCAACATTCATAAGCAATGTTAGGAACACTAATGTGAAGCAAAACTACTCCAAAGAAGCACAATCCAAATATCTTCTTTAAATTCTAAGTGATTGGACAGAAAATGTATGTTATACAACCATGGAAAGTTGTCCTTCCATCAATGTCAGTACACAAACTGCATTTCACTATTTAAAATTGGAAACTGCCTAAGAGAAATGGGGATGAGAAGAACACATACAACTGAAATGTTGATGTTGAGTCTAAAATAAAATATTTTTCCAATTAAAAGTCCCAGTCAAACTTTAATTCAGTGGACCCTATAATGTGTTTGGGTACAAGTTTTTATTGCTTATTTATAGTGGACATACAGATCTATGTTATGTAATGTAACTTTCGGTGAAGTAAATGGATTCTAAGCAATCAGAAGCAACAGCATGCTCATCTTACCCTAACATAAAGATCTAAAACAGGTCAGAGACATTGTGTACCAAAAGTGCCCACTTCTCTCCATTATGTGAAAAGGAAATGGGAAATCTTACAATAGTAAGAACAACAAGCTTTAGAGGAACAAGCTTGAAACGTTACAAGATGGGAAAGCATCTTTTGTGACAGATGGTGTCGTTAAGCTCCTGAAATACAACCATTTTCTTGCTACCATGTCCAATTAAGTTATCACAATTTCATTATAACTCTAACTCTTTTCAGCAAATTCTGATAAAGACAGATGTCTTTCTTTTCAGAACAATTTGAACCAGAAATATTTAAAAGCCAAGAAAGAATGCCGTAGGCATCAAATGGAAGCACTGTTTAATTGTTTTCTTAACGTTCCCTGTAATGAACGTTACCATGTTTTAGTTTTTGTTTTATGGATACACAAAATCTGAAGCAGCAGTTCAGGACAAACAACATGACAATTCTTGCTAGCCTACGGTCAACACAGAAGCCAATACTTGAGAAGAAGATTTCATGAATATAACTTTATTGAATATAATTGAAAATATCAACTTAAAAATCTACGGCAAGTCAGACTTGCCTTAATTAGCAACTTGTATTCTTCCACTCACTTAACTGTGAAGCAGAAATCTGTTAAGGAAGTCACCAACAAAAAATCCTGCATATAAAGAAAACGATTGGCCAGTCTATGGATGGATTTGCAATCTGATCATTCCCAAATACTGCATAGAGTGTTCTGCATCCTACAGGATAAAACTGACATTCTGTCAGTAGGAAAACATTTACTTCTTAGTTCCAAGCAAGGTTCCTGCAAAACATCCGACTTCGACCTCCATCCCAGTTTCCATACTTCCCTTCCAGAGTCGGCTTGTAACCCTTCCAGCTCTAGCAGCAGGGTTCAAGATTTCTGTCAGCCTTCATTTCAAGGCATGTTACATTTTTCCTCTTTAGCAGAAACTGTTTGAGATTCTCTTTATTTTACTTTTTTTAACACCTATGAACAGTGACTTCCCTGTTCAGCCAGCAAGACAACAAACCAGAAGTCTACTTCCAACCAGCAACTGAAGTTTACAGGAAAAGACACCTGTCAGGGCTTTGAAAAAAAGATTGTAGGTTGTCTGCCTGGTGAGCTACAAGCCTCTCTGGTGCAGAGGGCGTAAGCAGACTTGTCTCAGCAATGAAGATAAGACAAAATGATTGTGAAGGCAAAGAAGTTTCTGTCCTTCTCACAGACTTTCTGATGGAGTAGAATGAGCATGGGAGGGAGGACACAAAAGTTAGCCTGACTCTTGTGATAAATTCATTACATTTGTTTGGACCACAGTATTATACAGCATGAAAGATTTCATATGGGTACTTCATTGTTAACATCCAGGATTATCCAAAATGTTTTATTTCCTCAATAATAAGATGAGTTATGGTTCTTCTTATAATATCCCCTGTATACTTATTATTATAGCATTGCATTGCATTGCAAATACAACGGAGTTACACTGCATTTGGCTTAGTATTCATAATAACTCATGTTGCAGACAATTATCTCTCAAGAGACCATTGCTTATTTAACTGAAATTTTGCAGGTGGGATCCAAACATAAGGTCAGCACTCTGAAAGTGGTTCTTGAAATGCAGAAGTCTTGACAGACTGAATGAGGTGCCCCATACCAGCACACTGACAAGAAGTTTCAAGCTGACAAGAGAATAATAAATTACAAATCGATGTGCCAAGAGCATCATGCTCACTCTTCTTTTTTTCAGTTTTTGTTTTCCTTCTGCATGCAGGTTTCACTGTTGTTCCCCAAGAATGCTAGAATGCTAGCAGAAAGAATTTGCTGGTTCAGATTCCTGGATAACATTTCACTTTGGTGAAAACTGTTTACTTTGGCAAGGGGTTTTCCATTTTCCAGCTATCACTAACATGTGCAGCCAAAGTCTGAACCAACAGATATTTTGTGTTTAATGTTCCCAAAGCAAATAAACAAATAAGTACAAGTGAGTTTTGCTCCAAACACACGATACATGGTCCCATTGATTTGAGTCAACAGATACTCGTATGAAGTGTTCAATCCCATAACATGCAGCAAAGTTTTCTTTTCATCCATCAAATGGCAGCATATTTGGCCGCCATGGCTGCAAATGATTTCTCTTTCTTTAACATCAAACTGGAGAAACTGGACAGTACCCAAGAGACAAAAAGCAAATAAAAATAAAAAACAAGCTGCTACAGTCTTCACAGAAGCTTGTTCTTTTCTGTCCGTGAAGCTAAATGATTTGCAACACTGATTGGATGAAGATTACGGTACATGAAGAAAGATCAAAAGACATCAGAATGGCTAACTGAAGACCAATTGATATCAGGTTAGTGCAGTCTGAAATACCTTGGTTAGTCTTCTCAGACTTCAATGTGACTCCTTACAGAGGATGGTTTTGCACTTTACCCCATAGCCATGAATATCGGACAAAAGCCTTTTAGGATTGAGCAGTTCTGTAGAATCAACAAAGAAATCCAACAAGAGTACAAAGAGAAGAAACCATGAAAGTAGAGCAAAGCAATCTCAATAATTTGTTTTAAATATTTCTTCTTTTAATCATAGACTCATAGAATTATTTTGCTTGGAAAAGACTAACACAAAACCATGTCCCTAAGCACCACATCTACATGTCTTTTAAATCCCCCCAGGGATGCTGACTATTCCACTTCCCTGGCCAGCCTGTTCCAGTGCTCGACAACCTTTTGGTGAAGAAATTTTTCCTAGTATTAATTCATCTCATCCTGTCACTTGGGAGATGAGGCCAACACCCACTTCTTTGCAGCCTCCTTTCAGGTAGTTGTAAAGAGCAATCAGGTCTCCCCTCAGCCCCCTCTTCTCCAGGCTAAACAACCCCAGTTCCCTCAGCTGCTCCTCACAGGACTTGTGCTCCAGACCCTTCCCCAGCTCTGTTGCCCTTCTCTGGACACACTCAGCACCTCAGTGTCTGTCTTGTAGTGAGGGGCCCAAAACTGAACACAACTGAAAAGATGAATGTATGTCTCCAGTACTATAACTGTCAGATAGGTCCAAGCTGCAACTGTTTCATTACAGCTTCAGTTACCAATACTACAGTTTGAGATGAAAACGTTTCCTTGTTTTACCTGAAAATAACCGATGGTTGTCAAGAAAAAGAAAAAAAGGATTATTTTCATTTAAAATGTTTTTATCTTTCAGTCAGAACATAAATTTTAGGCAAAATAATTCAAATCTGAAGAAGCAAAGACTTTTTGTTGCAATTACCTCTATTGACTGAGTCTCCCACCGAAGTAACGTTTGTGAACCTCTTGTTGTTACATATTGGTTGCAGTAGACCAGTAAAGCACGAGAGGGAGCTCCAAGACAGACTCAAAGCCAGCTCTACCCAAAGTGGAGGCTTCGGTTGGACGCAACTGAGCAGAAACCGGTAGAGCTGCAAGGGCTGTATGTGTTTTAAGTGCTGCCCCTCATGATTATCACCCCTTTATTCTCGTGGAGTTGACCATGCCCTGCTTCGCAATAGCCAGCAGATCATCTGTGATAATACAACTGCGGTGTGCTGCCTCTCGGATACTTTGGCAGAAGAGAGCTGAAAGCTGCTGCGTGAATCAGGATAGGGCTTCCTGTTTGAGAGCTTACACGATTAAATGATTATTTTGCGCATATGCACAAGAGGCAAATTAAGGCTGAACAAACAGTCTTAAATCATGTGTTTGTTTACTTCAAAAGGCTTGACTCTGCAATGTTAACTTATTGGTTTAACTTTTTGGATGCGATATTTTATTGTACCCAAAAGAGCCTGTTGGACTTAGTTCATTTTAGAAAACAAGCAGATATTTTGTAGGCTAAAGCAAACGTTGAATGTCCAGAAGAGATAACGCAAAAGATGAGAAACAACTGTGTTCTTTCAGTAACATACCACCTGAAGAAAGTAAGCAGGTCAACATAAAGCTTTGGTTTGGTTGCTCTGGAAATTATGACGTGAAATGCATGTGTGGAAAGCTCCGTCCTTGGAATTTAATCTCTTTGGAGGTCCTCCGAGGAGCTTTCAGGAGACAGGATCAGGATTATTTCTTTTTTTGTTGTGCTTTATGAGGTTCTTTGTAACAAAGAGTTTGTCTCATTTGTACTGCAAATAAAAATGTAAAAGCAAACAGAGCCTACAGGGAGATGGTCTGCAGCAAAGTGAAAGAAACAACTCATCTGCAGATGTGATATCTGCCCAAACTCATCCTTAGAGTCTACTGGATCAAATAATATGATTTTGCAGGAAAGTGGAAGCTAGAAAAATTTTAAAGCAAAGAAAATCATCATGAGTAACCTTGAAAGCCTTGGGGTGAGAATGAGCTCACAGAAGGAAATACTTTACTAGAGCTTGCCTCTGTCAGTGGTCAGTACTATATAGTGCAGTGTAAAGGCTTCTGAAGGGTATTCATGACATAAAAGTGCTCTAGAGATTTTTTTTTTCCCTCAAGTTAGTAATTGCTTCTCTAAGCCATGAGGATTTATAGCCTTTAAGCCTATAGAGTTTTAGCAGTGAGCAGAGAAGCTGGCATTAACGGAACCTTCCAGAGAATAAAACATAAAATATATTTCATAACAAAAGTGTTTTCAATAGTAAGACTGAGGATTTAATTACCTTCAAAATTAAAAATAATAATAAAAACCCTCAACATTTCAAGATGAGTTAGAATTCTTTGGAACAGATGCTGATCTGTTGATTTTCCAGCCGTACAGCAAAAATACAACAATCAAGGAATAATACACTCCAGACAGTGCATGTTGGTGTGATTACTGCACGCCTCAGGTGGTATTATAAAACTTAAAGTCAGTGAACTTGAACCACCCAAGAAGAAGAAGAATTGCTCCATCAGCATTGCCTGGAAAGTCAGCACGCTGTTGTGGAAAAATTAAAGCAGACCTGTGTATTCACTCAGTTCTAGGCAGCTTAGGAAACATTACTTGGGTTTGTGGGGGGTTTTTTCTGTTTGGAGTGTTTCTGGTGAAGCAGAGTCATAAACCACACATTTGCATAAAACAGAGGCTGATGAGACACAGTGTTTTCAAATTATCTATTTAAAGAAAGAAAGAAAGTATAAGGAAGACGTTGAAGGTCCAGGGTGCAATTTCTAATGTGAGAGATCCACTTCCATGGACTCCAACTGTGAGCTAATTTCAGTCTCCAACTGAACAAGTCGAAGTCTGACTCAGTTCAGAAAAGGGGTTTAGGAGAGCACTCTCGAGAGTGCACCTGAATTCCTGCCTGTCTTGAGTAGAATAATAGGTTTTCTCTATTCTTTTCAATAATAAATTTTAAAGATGTGCTTAATATCACAGCTAAACTTTTTTTTTCTTTCAAACTCTACTATTTTTCCAAGAAACAGTTTTTTTTTGTTTTTCCATCCAGCCCTATGCAGCACTACAGTACCCACAGGAAAGTGGGGGGTTGGGGGGGGGGAAAGCTGTATACGTGTTCAGTACATTATTTTATAAGCAGAGTATCAATTTTGTATGCAGATCCAGCTACAGGCTGTATGATTAAACTTCTGTCTCACCATGCTAATGACCACCTACAGTTCTGGAGAAATAAGATCTTGATAATAAGGTTTGCTAGAAAGGCTCTGTGTTACCTTGTGGTACAGGCCGCAAAAAAGGCACTCAAAGAAATGGTTTGACTTGCACATGGGATGGCTATGGCATCTATCTATGAATATACATATCAGAGCTTAGGAAGCATTCTCGAAGGGTTAACACTTGAGAGATCTAGGTTTCCATTCCGAGTTGTTCTGCAAATCAAGTTCCGTATTCTGAATAGGGATGCTGGAGTTTATCACATCGCGCACACAAAATGGGTGTGATATAATTATGTGTTTATGATTAAATTTTGTTAGGTGAAGAGAATACACTAATGCAAGACGGCTACTGTCATCTTAACCATATTAGCCCAAAGATACGTTTTATCTGCCATAATCATAACAACAGAGATTGCTATGAGGTTTGACAAAGCATGTGCACACCGATTTCATGGCTTTACCTGACTCTTTTGTGCCGTAACAGAGAGAATACATAGGTCTTTTTAAAAACCAAAAAAGGCAGTTCTGTCCAGAAAACATAGGATAGAAAATAGATATAATGACTAATTAGTATAAAATAAAACTCAAATATAATACTTTACACTTCTAGACAAGATTTCAGAGACTGAATCTGGGGTCCCCCTTGTCAGAGGATACAGACTGGGATTCAGTTGGCCCTGGGTGCCATTAAGGGTGCCGTAGAGTGCTGCAGCTGCTCAACATGTCCCTGGGGGACTATGGGATTTAGAGAAGATCCATTCCTTTCTGAAGCTGAAGGTGGACATGAGACAATAGAATTTCAAAAGGCAATAAACATGCATGTTTAGGGCATTAGGCCATACTTGCCTTCAGAGCCTTGACTCTGAATTCTCTGCTTTGGCTCTTAGTCCTTATTTCACACATAAGACCACAAATGGCGAGTGTCTTGATTTCCCATTAAATACAGGACCTCATGGTCACAGCCATGAAAGGCAAGATGATTAGAGGAGAAGAGAATGCTGGCAGGGTAGAAAGAAGGAGAGATGCAGCAAAGCTCAGAAACCCCCTGTTGACCTCCAGCATCATCTCCTGCTTCTTCCAAATTGCTCTGAGCACTTCCAACTACTCTCACCCAAGCTTAGTTCTCAACAGCTGTAGGGAGCAGAACAAAAGACACCTCATGCGCAAGTACCAGAGCAAATATGAAAGGAAACAAGTCATTTGCCTCTGAGTCAAAACAGCTCTTGTTAGCATTGGGTACAACTATGTTGCATCAGAATTAGTACCACAAACATAACAGCAAGAATATCAGACACTTCTTACTTATCAGAACCTACCAATTTAATGAAAAGATAGAAAAATTACAGTGGCCCCTGCAAATCTATGTATGCATTGTGGGTTAATGAAAGTTTAATAGTAGGTTTGTTGAATTAAACTCAACCATCAAGGGCCAAAGCCTGTCCTGGCTTGGCCAGGATTGTCAGCATTACTTGCTGTTCTATTTTCTTTGGCACAAATTGCAATTTTCTTCACTTCTATCTGTATTTACTTTGCACATGAGGAGCTACAAATAGAACAAAGCAAAATAAATCAATTAGATGTAGGCATAAAAATAAATCCTGGATTTCTTAATATTTAATTAGATTTGCAACTTATCATGTGACGTTAAATAAGAATCATTACCTTGCAGTGATGAGAGGCAGGTCATCAAAAGGCAACTAGCTGCACTGTTTGCATCAAGAATTCTGTGTTTCATACTCCTGGAGTAAAAGTATCAATAACATTAACTCTTTACTGAGATTTATTCTCAAGTCTTCTTTTTTTGTTGGGTTTGGTTTTTTTTTCAAAATACATATGTAAATTAAATGCAATCATTTTCTAGACATGCTCATTCATTTATCTCAGCATGAGTGGTGTTTAGGCAACTACAAATAAGGTAAGTCTTCAGATTTAAAGTGTAAAAATACCTGAGCTTGTTCTGGAGCCAACTATGAATATGGCCACATCTGGCCTATTCAACATTCCAGCTAGTGCAGCTGGGAAGAGCTCAGGATTAACACAGTCCTCTTGCTTCCAGACCCTGCCTTACATCTATGTACCACTGTGCTGTAGTGAACCAAAGTACCATTATGCTCACACTGCCCTTGCAGATCTGTTAACACAGCATTGCATTACTCTAGGTAAGTACTCACAAACTGAACCATTAAATATTTAGAATCATATAGTCTTTTAGGTTGGAAAGACCTTTACAGTCATCAAGTCCAACCACTAACCTAATGCTGCTAACACCATCACTAAACCATCTCCCTAAGCACTTTGTCCACACTTCTCTTAAATACCTCCAGGGATGGTGGCTCCACCACTTCCCTGGGCAGCCTGTTCCAATGCCTGACAACTCTTTCAGTGAAGAAGTTTTCCCTAATATCCAATCTAAACCTCCCCTGGTTCTTCTTGAGGCCATTTCCTCTTGTCCCATCACTTGTCACCTGGGAGAAGAGACCAACACCCACCTCACTACAACCTCCTTTCAGGTAGCTGTAGAGAGCGATAAGGTCTTCCTGAGCCTCCTCTTCCCCAGGCTAAACAACCCCAGTTCCCTCAGCCACTCCTCAAAGGACTTGTGCTCCAGACCCTTCCCCAGCTCTGTTGCCCTTCTCTGGACATGCTCCAGCACCTTAATGTCTTTCTTGTAGTGAGGGGCCAAAAACTGAACACAGGATACAAGACGCGGCCTCACCAGTGCCCATTACAGGGGCACAACTCCTTCCCTAGTCCTGCTGGCCGCACTGTTCCTGATACAGGCCAGGATGTCATTGGCCTTCTTGGCCACCTGGGAACACTGCTGGCTCATATTCATCCAGCTGTCGACCAACACCCCCAGGTCCTTTTCCATCAGGCACCTTTCCAAACGCTTCCCAACCCCAAGCGTTTCAGGGGGTTGTTGTCCAAATGCAGGACCCAGCACAACCTTGTTGAATGTCACACAGTTGGCCTCAGCCCATTGATCCAACCTGTCCAGCTCCCTCTGAAGAGCCTTCCTACCCTCAGGCAGATCAACACTCCCACCCAACCTGGTGTTGTCTGCAAACTTACTGAGGGTGCACTCAATCCTCTCTTCCAGGTCATCGAAAAAGATATTAAATGGAACTGGCCACAGTAGTGAGCCCTGGGGAACCCCACTTGTGCCTGGATGACAATTGGATTTAACTCCATTCACCAAAACTCTCTGGGCACCATCCAGCCTGTTTTTCACTCAGTGAAGAGTGCACCCGTCCAAGCCATGAGCAGACAGTTTCTCCAGGAGAATGCTGTGGGAAATGGTGTCAAAGACTTTACTGAAGTCCAGGTAGACAACATCCCCAGCCTTTCCCTCATCCACTAAGCGGGTCCCCTTGTCATAGAATGAGATCAGGTTAGTCGAGTAGGACCTGCCTTTCAGAAACCCTCGCTGACTGGGCCTGATCCCCTGGCTGTCCTGCACATACCACGTTATGGGGCTCAAGATGTTCTGCTCCCTAACCTTCTGCAGTACCAAGGCCAGCTGACAGGCTTGTAGTTCCCTGGATCTTCCCTCCAGCCCTTCTTGTGTATTGGCATCACATCTTCTAACTTCTAGTCAAATGGGACTTCCCCAGTTAGCCCGGAATGTTGATAAATAATTGCCTTCTGGGCAAATTTGGTCTTCCCTACATGGACAGTAGGCAAATCAATTTACAGTAGACTGATTTGGGGGGCAGAGGTATAATTTATATTTTTTTAAAACTTTCTTAAACGTATTGTCTAAGTAAACCAATCCCTCTCACAATAAAATAGCTAAGTGCCAACTTTCAGGCTGTTTGCTTGCCACTAGTACCATGCGAATTCTGAGCTGCATGCTAAGGGCCACATACAAGGAATGATTAGAGGATGTGCACAGGCTCAACAAAAAGTGTGGGTTTTACAACAGGAATATGGACTTGTTCTGGAATTCTCACACTTTCATGTAACACTGGATGGAAAAAGAAATGTTGGATTTGTATTTCCTGTTCTTCTTCATCAAATGACAGGTTCTGGCCTCTCCAGCTCCATACAGTCACTTTACTCATTTCTCAGGTAACACAATAGTGCATTATAGTCATTGTATCCACATTCACAATCCCTTTGATGCAGTATCTCAGGATCAAAAATCACACAGGTGTATCAGAGAACAGGCAGCAACTTAAATCTAAATACCTAAATGCAGCCACGTATCAAGGGACATGGAATCACACCCTGACAGCCCCCCTTACACTTAAGAATAAGGCATTTACATGGCATCTGTCACATCAAACAGATATCGGATTTTACTCACCTGATCTTCACAGAGTACATCAAAGTAGCAGGCTATTTCAAACATTTATTTCATTCAGTAGTGCAGCACAAATTTAGGCCAAATAAAGTCAAAGACCAAACCAAGTCTTTCCCCTAGTTAGTTCTTTTCTTTACTAACATTCAGTGTTTCCTCACAATACTTTTAACAAATGGCAATACTTGAAAGAATGAAATTCAAAGCTGTCACAAATAAGCCAAATACTATAAAATAATGTCACATAACAAGTTAACATTATGCACAAATAAATAAGGAACCTTCTTCAGTTGTCCACAAGCATGATCATCAGAAAATATACAGCCATCTTATGGCCAAGTTCAAACGAATATTTACATCTGTCCTGTACAACCATGTTCTTTTGTACCATCCAAATGCATGAACCACAAAAAGACTAATGTTGAAATTGCAGAGATGCTACTTCCACATGGTATTTCCTCCTAGGAGACCTTTATCTGTTACTGATGATCTGTTGAGAAAATTTGTCACTGCCAGCATGATGGTTTTATCAGAGGGAAGGAGACAAAGGGACACGCAGTACTGCAGAGCCTTCCATTAAATTATAAGAAAATAAGACATGTTTTGAGGGTTTTCTGAGAAGGATGAACAAATGGGAATTCTGATGCAAACACTATGTGAATTGACAAATGAGCTACACAGAAATGTCCTCAGCTCACCCCCTCATCATATTAGGTACTCTGGTTTTGACAGGTTAGAAAGTCTGCTGGAGAAACAGCTGAACTATTCTTACTCCATCTGACTCTCACTTTCTTTGTCTTAAGCCTCAAACACCAGGTTCAGTTACCAAAGTTCAATGAAATACAGTGCCTCAACTGAGCTGCAGGAACAAGCCAAAAACAACTTTCAAACTCTATCTTGTAACAGCTAAAATGTGTTCACTTGAACATCTTTCATCACAGCCTGAGAGCATTTATACTTTGCATTTGCAATGGGCCAGCAGCACTCCCCAAAATGGTTATCACCATTCAGCTGATGCATTATGCAAGCAACCGTAGCTCCATCCATCTTGAGTCCTGGAAGCTCTAGGACACGGACCATCTATCATCTGTTTGCAAAAACCCCAGCAAACTATGATTGCTGAACTTGAAGGGTATAGGAAAGGAAGATTTAAAAGAGCAGGCAAAACCAGAGGAAAGATTAATGTGTATGTAAAGCAAGGCATAGGACAAGCAGGAAAAAAAAGTGTATTCATACCATGGAAGAAGATACATTTAGCTCTTGGACAATTACATCCCAAGGAGATTCCCACTTCCACAGATGAAGTATGCCAAACTAGTGGCAATATCTTTGGATTTTGAATCCAGAAAGGTGCTTCCTCTTAAGAGAATATAGAGTTAGAGATTAGAGAGCGTGTGGAGAACCGAATCTAGTGCTCACTCCCAGTCCCATCAGCGACCTGCTATGCATTCTTTGCTCACGCTTGGGAAAAATTCAGAAATTATACAAATTGTGTGTCTGTAATTGGTGTGAGTCAGCCTATTTTCAGCTGGATAAATCCCAGATCATCCCACCAGTTACATGGTACAAACTGGAATTTTTGATGATTTAACTGGGGGAGGCTGCAAAATAGGGCCAAGATCTAGCCTCAGTGATGCCATTAGGAAAAGATTTCAATCCTGAATCTTGAGAGAGAGGAATAGATTCTATACTGAAAGATCATAGGTGAAAGTATGCTTAAAAAAACAATCAAGCAAAATATACTCCAAGAAATAATATTATCATTATATTGACCTCTCAGATACTTGGGTGTTATGGGCTGCATAACTTCATAACTTTTTTCATTATGTATAAGGCACCTGCCATTTTGACTGGTGCTTGCAATTTAGCAAAGTCTGTCTTAAAAATAAGACAGAAACACTGATAAACACAAATGTGCAATTTCCTTTCAAAATAAGTACTGAAAAGCTAGTGTAAAGGAAGACACCGCTTTTAGAAAATTCCCAAAACATGTATCAGAACATAAATCTCCTTAATATAAATGCTTTGAACTCTGCTTTCAATCATTCACCCATTTCCAGCAGCAAAACCCACCACATTTCATGTCAAGTTCAGGCCCTGGCTGCAGCAGCAGTGCCGTTCTCAGAGCATACCAAAAGCCAGAAAAGCCTAAACCATCTGAAATTACTAACAAAAGAAAGGACTGTTGTGATTTCACTGTTTATTGGGTGTTTGTTTCCTCTCAAAGCTGAGGAGGGATTCAGAAAGTATCCTGGGAATCACAAGGGAGCATTATGCGAGTAGAAAGAGCACAGTGCGGCAGCAGAGATGCTGTTCCCACAGCTATGCTCCCTCCATCCCCAGAGTGCCATCTCCCATCTGATGTCCCCACCACCCCCCTGCATCTCCTCCAGCTTCATTGAAGAGCGTGTGCCAGGTGAAAGCTCACGGGGCGAGAAGCTGTTTGGGTACCAACTAGCAGGAAGGGAATGGGCAGTGAGCACCAGCAGATTCACCTGACTGAAGTACAGCAAAGTTCAGGGAACTGGGAAGCAGGCTGCATCTGCACACACATCTGGGCAGGTGGTGGCCTTTCTGTCTTCAGCAAAGCTGAAAAAATGAAGGAAATGAACGTGGATGAGCCTCAGTGGCTAAAAAGAGAATAATGTTTGAGGAGTTGGAGACATGGCTGAGGGAGCTGGGGTTGTTTAGCCTGGGGAAGAGGAGGCTCAGGGGAGACCCAATTGCTCTCTACAGCTACCTGAAAAGGAGGTTGTAGCGAGGTGGGTGTCGGTCTTTTCTCACAAGTGACAAGTGATAGGACAAGAGGAAATGGCCTCAAGTTGCGCCAGTGGAGGTTCAGATTGGGTATTAGGGAAAACTTCTTCACTGAAAGAGTTGTCAGGCACTGGAATGGGCTGCCCAGGGAAGTGGGGGAGCCACCATCCCTGGAGGTATTTAAGAGAAGTGTGGACAAGGTGCTTAGGGAGATGGTTTAGTGATGGTATTAGCAGCGTTAGGTTGACAGCTGGACTGATGATCTTAAAGGTCTTTTCCAACCTAAAAGATTATATGATTCTATGAAAGCTTTGAAGTGATAATCACAGGTTTATTTTTGCCTTCTCTCTTAACTGCTCTGTTCATGTCTACATGTCTGTTGCTGATCCTTCTCCCTTCTGCTGAAGGATAAAATAGGAGACATATCTTCATTGACACATAGCATGGCTACTCAGCTTCCATACCAAATCACAAGGCAGATGAAGTTCAGACCTGTTTGTTCCCTTCAACACAGATGCCTTTTAAACTACCCTTGTAGTGTTTTATAAACAAACAGCCAAAAAAAAAAAGGGCGCATAGAAGAGCATATGGAGCATGGAAGGATGATGTGCTTTAATTTCATACCTCAGGTTATTTCAGTGCATGGAAATAATTGATTTAGAAAGGAAATGGAGTGAGCTGTTTGCAAACGCTTGGAATTTAAATGCAGAATTAAGAAGAGACATGCTAGTATTTACAACTAACAAGAGCACATGAGGTGAACCAGTCTGCAATACTCTTCATGTCTTCCATCACATTAGCCTCAGCTCTCTTGATTTTTAGCTCTGCACCCACTCAGGGTCATGACCGTTTACATGCCTACAAGGTTGATGTCTCTGTTTTCGCTAAGATTTTCACTAAGTTGTTTGATTTCCACATAGGATTTGTGATAATTAAGTGCAAATTTTCAACAAAGTCTACTTCAGACACTGGTGCTATATCAATTAACATGCTGTCATGTCCAAAAGGTCCTTTAGAACATCTGCCTATTAAAACCACTGGCTATGGAGATATTCCTACAACTCGATAGCACTAACTAGAACAGTTCTGCAGAATATTCTTTGACACATTCCTACCATAATAGGCATAATAAATACGGCATTTGTGCTTCCTGGCATTGTCTTCAAAAATATATCACAATTAGTTCAGAGTTTCTGCATTACAAACACCAGAACACTGAATTTTCTTAGCTGCCAAGAATGGAGACTGAGATGGACAACAGCAAAATAGGGATTAAAAAGAAAAATACTTTGCCCAAAGTAAGCCTTTTGTGCATTAGATACATGTTTCAAATGAAACAAAAAATGAGCCTTTAGGCAGGATTATAGTGGCAATAATGTGGGTGTACAAAATGCTGAGTACACATTGGTCCTTCTAGGGAGAGATTTTAGGAAAACCATTTCTCCAGTACACTGTGCTCTAGCCACTATGCATGCAGGTAAAGACTAAAAGTGTCAGTAAGGAACTAAGACATTAATTAAGAAAATCCATCTGGTTTAATTCTTTTTCACCACTGTTTTCTTACATGTTGCAAGATTATAAAGTTGCAAGTCTTTTGCTGTAATGAATTTCATTAAAATGCTGGTTTGAAATCATTTAGTTGTACTATCATCATCTTGCAATTATCCCATTTAATCCTTACGATGTTAACTAACCACAGCTGTTTCCCTTGGCTCATCAGTAATTCCTTCTGAACTTGCGTTCCTCTTTGGAGGAGCTGAACCCTTCCTGGAAGGCAGTGCAGAATTTTCATTTATCATGTTCCTCTCCAACAAACTGTAGCTGTTGATAAGTATCAGAGAACTTGACTGCTTTCGAACACCACATGTTCCTGCTCTCTGCTCTGAAATAATGTTTTTTTCTAAACCAAAACATTGTTTCATCAAGGGTAACTTCAATTTAAAAACATGATCTAAGCGGACAAAGATTGCACTGCAAAGATAAGCATCCTATACCTTCTCATAGCATCTTTTAGGTCAGAATCTTACACATTAGAACATTTAGGCTTACTTAAATTTTCCCTTTCTGTGAGGGAAACAAAATCTTAAAGTTGAAGAAGTGAAGACAGAAAACATATACTGTTCATGGGATACCTGCAGCTTGAAAGGAAACTCAGTGAGAATGTGACAATTCTGGAAAAGTCTCTTTTTAAATGTGTATTCCTGAACTTGCAGTATTTAGCGAGACTATTGCATTCCCAACCTGATTCTTTTGATCACACACACTAGCTTCAGCTCAGAAACAGTCAATGCCCAGCTTTAAGAAAAGAAATTCTTTAAAAGAATTCTTAAAAGAAAAGCATCACATGCCCTGTCACTTGTTTGCCTCGTGCTTTGCTTGATCGGAGGCAGAAAAGGGATTCTTCAACTGAAAAGGGAGAAACAGAAGAAAACAGGTTAAAGAACTATTTGCAGTCACCCACATCAATAGCAAACTGGCTTTGTCCCGTGTCACTTTAGGCTCTTCATATGCTTATAAATTTACATACCCCCACAAAAAGGTAGAGAAAGTACAGGTGAAATAATGTTTTAATTCAACAGCATGAGCTGAGCATTAATGAGCCTGAGCCTCACCTGCAGTTAAGTCCATCAATTAACTGTCGCCAAGGAAACAGAGGTACGCAGATTATTGCCTGTTGTTGGTGTTACTTGCTATCAAGTTGACTGAAGGGAATCAAGTGTTGATGAATTCACCCCAGAATGGCAGAAAAGCAAGAATTATGTCTTTCTTTCCCTTTAAATAAGTTATCAGTCAATGAGAAAAAGAAAAAAATAAGATCCATGTCATCCATTTGAGAGAGGGAGAAGAGCATGAAGCATAAGCTAGTGTTATTCTCACATGTCATGGCAGAAATAATTACTAAAGCACTGTGATTTTTTTTCCTGATGCCAGAATACAGTAGGAGCACAAGCCTCAGTGGTTTACAATACAGTATATATTCTCAAATTTCCACTGAAAATCCAACTATCGTTTAATTCATAAGCAATGGTAGAAAATGGGATAAAGATAACACATGCTCATAAAACAGTACCATGTCACACCAGTGTATTTTCCAAAGGATGGAGGAAATTGCACTTAATAAAGTATATCTTGTCTTTGTTGATTGTTAGTTGTAATGTTAACATTCAGGCATGGAAAAACACGATTCAGTGAAATTATTATAGGCTACATTGAGTCGTTCAAGCTATCATAGGAAAACAGAAGATATATGGGTTTGTTTGTAAGAGCTAAAGGTGTATCATCACCCACAAAATAAGGAACCATTACCTTATAATCAGCACAGGAGTGGATTGCTTTGGCTGGCAGCAGCAGGGGGCATTAAAGAGTTTGGGAACTTACACTGTTAGTGTAAAGGGATGTCAGATCTTTACTGCAAACATAAGTTACAGCTGCTGTCTGAACACCTGATTAATCAGCCTGTTAAATGATTCTACAGTTTGAAAAGACCGCTTGGAAAATCCTGTCTCTGATAAAAGATTAAGATAAAGTGACGCCTTGATACTAGAGTAAATGTGGATGAGCCAAGTCAACTGGCCATACCAATTGAGTTTTACGTGGAATCTGGGCTAACTTTGTGGAGTTTTGTAAAGTTATACTTGCAGAACCAAGAGCCACCAGCTGCCTACCTATGAGTTAAAGGGCATGTCGTAAGAAGGACAGCAGCCTATTATTTTTATCAGTCGCTGGCACGTTGAACCATGGGCTTCAACTGCTACCAAAGACTAGCTTCAGTAATTGAAACACGTAGTAAATAGGGATAATTCTCTAACATTTGCCAATGCTAATGATGGATTTAGTTTTTAACTACAGCTGATGATACTGTGATGGGGGTTCATTAAAGAACACATTTTCAGCTTTTTCCAATCCACATGCTTCCTAAAGACTGGTTCTCAAAGTGGTCCTTGAAGTCTCTGTCTCTTGAGTATCTCCCAGTGGGTATCTCTTTACATACCAGGTCTCAGGCCTTCATTGCTCCTGGAAAAGAATTTGCAGTTCTGTGATAAGTAGCTCAAAATTGCACTGTTTTATATATCAATTAAGTTTAATCAGTAGGTCTTACTTGACAAAAAACCTGCAGCTCTGTCTTTTGGCTGTGTACCTGCGTAGTGCCTGGAGGCCCTCAGAGTTTATGCCTGTTTGAAGTTGTTCTCAGTATTTGAAGAGGCTGTCAATAGATGTTGAAACATTTTTTCACTGCTTTTTGCAGTGAAAGTGTGAAGGGTATTCAAATAAAACCAGGAAGTGGGAGATTCAAAACAAACAGAAAGAGGCAGTTTTTACACATAATGTGTAAGTTATGAAACTTTTTGACACAGGGACAGTGACTGCTAAAAGTGTGTATTAGTTTTAGAAGGCACTGGCAAATAGATGGGGGATATTAAACACACAGAAACCACTTCTACCTGAGGAAGCCCCTGTGCCACAAACCATCGTCAGCTGGGACTTTTCTCAGAGAAATTGTCATTGTATGATTCCTCTAACCTTATCTTCTTTCCTAGGGATCTGTTTTAGCCCCTGTTGAAGATGAGAGTGACCTAATACAGCCTCTCCTCTTTAATGCTTATTGGCTTGTTTTCATATGCAAAGCATAAAGTGGGCTTTAAAACAACAAATATTGGAACAGATGCTTATGTCATGGCCTGGTTCTACCCCCTTTCCAAGACTTACCAGGTCCGTAGATCAAGGAAGATACCATCTAAACCCAGCCTCTCTTCCGTTTCTGTGCTTTCTTTTCCTTAGAAGGAGCTAAATGGGAGGTCAAGCCCTGGTTCTGCCTTGGTTGTGTCATTGTCTTTAAATGTTTACCAAGCTATGGCTTATCTCTGACTATCCTTCTCTCCTTGTTTGCTTTTCTTACAGCTCAGTGTTTAACTAACCAAATAGCCCAACAGTCACCCCAACGGTCATGTCAACATAATGCATTCATTAACTATCTTAGCAGCTCCTCGTCCATCACTGTTGATATTAGAGCTTGACCTGGACACGGAAGCCATTGTCTTTAAGAACAAGCATCTGTTTGGTTTAATGTTCATTCAACTGAGTTAGCTTGAAGTGATGATAAGCACAGCTGGGTTTATTAAAATGTGGAAGAATATAAACTAAAACACACTTCAAATACATAGATTCAGGTCTTCACTTTTAACAAGAAGTGCAAATAACTTCTGAAACAGGCTAACCAAGGAAGTAAGGGACTGTCTGTTTCCTGGAAATTTTATGCCAAGGTAAACAGGTACGGTTTACTCAAACGTTATTCAGTGAGATCCAAGTATGACTTGGAGAAAAGGGATGAAAGGGATGAGAAAATTGATACTTTGTGTTATACTACCTGTGATGTTAGAATGATCCTTTTTGGACTATGCAGGTTGCCCTGATTTCAAAGCCATATTTTAGTGGAGCATTCATCCCTCTAGTGATTTCACATTGAACATGATAGCTTGGATTATCCATAAAACTTGTTGAATCTCCCATCAGATTACATAAATGGATAAAACCAAATGTGAAATAAGAGGGAAGATATGATTGTCTTCCCCTAGATTTCCATTCTGCTTTTACTTATCTCCTTCACGGTTCTTTTTCTCTCTTGTTAAATAACTGCCCTGATAACAGATTAATCATTTACAAAGCAGTATCTGGTCTGACTTTCATACATGACTCCAAAGATTTCTTTTTCACCTGCCATAATGATGTTTTAAAATATTTTCCAGTGATTTAACATTTACTTCCCCTGCAGTTCTTGATTCAAACACTTCAGTGTTTATGCATTTCCCAGCATCATCTGTAACCATACTTGATCTCAGAAACAATACATCTTATTATTGATGTCTTTTTTACAAAAAAAACCTACCTGTCAAGTTTAATAAAATAACTGCAAAGATGGAGAAAAGTCCTCATGTAACGACAGGAGCTTTCAACTTGTTTATATTTTCTTTGCATTGTGGAGTTGTCTGTAATTGCTGTTGTCAAATGCAGTTTTGAAACACATGATGAAAAGCCACATATTCTTATTTTTACTGTAAGTGGTTTTGCAGCTGCAACACCCTTCAATACTTGCTCTTACATTTATGAATGAGGAGGAGGATCATCCTCCCTCAGCAAAGGGAGCGCTCCAGGTATAGCAGAACTAGAACTAACACTGGACTGGTTTGGGAGGGATCAGGGACACTGCTCCACATCCCAGGGGCTGGTGTCATCAGGGGATCCAGGGATCAGGGGAAGAGGCAAGTCATGTGCCAACTAGCAGAAAAATTTGAAGAGTAAGAGTTAAAAATCACAGGGGTTAAAATCCTTTTTATCTCCAGATTCTATGGGGAAGTACTGTGCCTTTTCTTAAGCACTTTGCTTTCCTGTGTGTGTTTCAAATCCATTTTACATCCGTCAGGTGCATCTTGGCAATTCTTTGGCTGGTGGCTTGATTAATCTCAAAGGATTGCCTATATACCTGTTTGCAGTATTAATAGTTCAGCTGCAGGAAAACAGAGCACTGTTTCACCATTTAGAATAAGAAGCAGCTTGTTACTAAACAGAGAATGAAAAATTTTTCTACTCCTGCTGTAAACTGCTGAGGCCAAGTGAAAGTCAGTCCCTGCTCCTGTGATGGCAGAACCTTTCACAAACTCCGAATTCACCTCCAACTACAGGTGACTACTTTGGGTTGGATTTTCTTAACTGGATTTTTTAATGCAAAAACTAAACTACCTCCAAACCTCTCTTTCCCACCTCATAGTAGAGCATTACATATAGACTGCAAACACCCACTGGTAATTTTTATCCTTAAATTACAATCTATATACCCTACCCCAAAAGGTATAGCTCCCACAAGAGGAAGTAATAGATTACAATAATTCCACCAGAACTTCAGAAGTCAAATCTTTGCTGGGTGTAGACAAAAGGTGCTGTAGGCTTCCCCCATGCTCCACCTTTACAATAGATCAGATTTGATTACAATAATTCCACCAGAACTTCAGAAGTCAAATCTTTGCTGGGTGTAGACAAAAGGTGCTTCCCCCATGCTTCCACCTTTACAATATATCAGATTTATTTACCACATAGCTACTACAGGAGGTCTCCTGAGACAGAATCCATTCAGCATGTTTCACTTTCTGACTCTTCCTACTGTTTAGCTGTCAGACAGCAAAACTAGTATGGTCCAGAGTTTTCCTGGTCAACAACAATGAAGTTTTAACGTGTTACTCATCCCTTTCAACAGAGAGCATTTCCATTCTCAAAGCATTAGAGATCTTCCAGGGGTAACTATAAGTAACAGCTGTATTTGGGTTAAACAGTAGGATAGTAGGACTTTGGTGAAGCCATTTCTCTGTAACTACTCCCTGAGCCAATGCTGCAACTGCAGGAAAGTTTTGGCACGCTACTTACCACTCCTGCAATGCAGTCTGCACCACCAATATGCTTACAGGTTTATTTTGGAAGGTCCAAAGCAAAACATTTCTCTCAAGCAAAGGAAGATTTGGGTGTTGTCATGAAAGTTTTCACAGCTAGTGAACATCAGTAGCAACCTACCTCTGCATGAAATACAGAGAACACGGCACCATACGCAGTAATAGAGAGTGCATAATGGAAATAAAGGCAGAAATTGGGGTTTAATAGCAGTTTATGAGATTTAATTATATATCCTTAAAATGAAACATTATTTTTCCTTTTGAGGAGAAGGATTACATGTATAGTTACAGTACTACAAACCAAAAGGAAATAAAATTAACATACCTATCAAAGCACACTATCCAAAAACTGTTTTCTTAATTTCTACTGCTAAATATATCATGTATTTTTCTAAAACAATGAAAATATAAATATTCCACAGTCTCCATAGCTATAAATACTTAATTAAAATAGGCTTTGAAGTGCAAACTGATTCAATGGCACATATTTCAAAACTTTAATATAATGAAAAAAAATTCTATGTACTCTATAATGTTGTACAGCTAATAAATGTGGTTTATTTCTGGATTTTATTAAATCTGAAACATTTAATACTTTCTATATAAATAAATTTATAGCATTGTTTTCTTATATATTACACACATCTGTCATTATATACTTATAAATTTTATTTATATTTTATTAAATTTATTATTATCCATATACTTAATTTTTTTTATGAAACAAAAGCAATAATAAATTATGAAAGAGAAAATGTACAATAGAATAAACTTTCCCAACACATTTGGAAGGAAATAATGGAAAATAATGCTGTGGATGCCGCATCCCTGGA